>NC_068359.1:84932988-84977471 GCF_020536995.1 Dreissena polymorpha
GTACATCGTATTTTATGTAGATCAGTGTTTCAAAATTACGTTATGATTATCATTATGGCAAGCAAGATGGTGTTAAGACATGTATACGGGATTATTGTGTCAAACATCGCCTGTTAATATTAAGTATTGCTTCATGGAAAAGAGTACACTGGTTAAACTCAACCACTCTTTGTTTACATTTGCCTTTTATTGAATCAGAGCTGTATTATGATTTATCATTTTTCAGATAACTATTCGTTTTATCACAGGAATTTGATATTCTTATTATCATTGAAAGCGATGTCCAAATGTTATGTCGATGATAACGATTCGAAAAATTGATAAATGTCCAAATACTTTTGTTATAATCAATTAACTTAAGTGCAACACTGACCAAATGCGGACTTCATATGGAAATTATATACGTAAATTTGGAATTAAATGTAAAATTGAGTTACGAAAATATTTTCGATCGATGCATAATTGACGTGACACTGGGCTACAGGATTTATGGCGCATATAACATATCAGTTAAATAACATTGGTGTCAATATTGCGATATACAGCCGTACACGAAATCTTGACTTTTGCGGGTTTGAAACAAAAGCTACAGGTGATGATCGATGAATTACATATCTTGTGTAAGCATGCCACATCGATTGCCATCCGCGGGAAGATAATAATTCCAGGATACTTTCACCAGCGATCTTCTGTACCAAGATGTTCAAAGTGTACATGGAAAATACGCATTTCTCTCATTCAGATTATCAATTAAACCGATGATAAAGGTAAGGTTTAGAATCGGCGATTATTTACTTTCTAGCTCGCTCCCTCAATCAATTTTGAATGATTTGAATATCAGCTCTCCGTACGACGCTAGTAATGCTCTCAAAATAACTGAGGGATCAATTACGGCCTCAATCATGCAGAGAAGACACTCCTTCCAAACGCGACGAAATGCCTGATGACAGTTTAGGAAACACAATTTTTTTTGTTAGTAAAACATAAAACCATCCCAGCTGCTCTTGAAAAAATCATCGTTGACTGATCAATTTTTCTGCCAGGTCATTATAAAGAAATTACGAGTTTGAAATCGTTCGATTATCTTTTGGATCGTTCTTGCGTTTCTCTCTGCATTTTTAAGCGATTTGATAGCGATATTTCCTATGAAGCCTGGGATCATAGTTGTAAATATGTTTGCATATGTATATGGTTAATTAAAAAAATGTTGTTGTTTTTTTCCAAAAATAGTCACTGTCTAGCCTCAATTACTCCTTAATCACGACAGTTTTAACATAGATACTAAAGTCGTTATCATACTCCGGATTATCTTCCACAATGATCAATAGATCGTCCAGGTAGAAAAAAAAGAGATTTATTATAGTACAATAGAACGTTGGCATCTTCGTTGATGTATGCAACCGTAGGCTATACACTTTGTTTAAGCAAATAGAATGAATTGCAATTTTTATATACTGGACTCAAACAATCTTGAAAACGCCAATCTTGATCATGAAAATGCAACTATACATTTTTTTAAACATGAACTATTTTTATAGTATATTGATAAACAACAGCAACAACAAATCCAAGTGGCAAATCATTTTCCATTAAAGGTTTATATGAGGATTTTCATTTTATGCTTTTCGGTGGTTTATAAATATATCAGTGACATACAACTGGTATTTCACTGTTCTAAACCGTATACAATAACAGTGAAAAATATCAATATTTTTAACTGTTTAACTGTGAAATGACGTCATTTTTTTCGACCAAATGACTTCATTAATCCAGCGAATTTATTCAGTTAAACTCTTTTACAATATATATAAACGGTGAAAACCCATAAAATAAAAAGAAAATGTGTTGGATTCAATGGAGTATCGATTTTAAGTCACTCGTGATCATAAAAAAATATATTTTATATGATCACTCGTGAAATAAAATCGATATTCCATCGAATCCAACAAATATCCTCTATTTATTAAATACCAAACAGTGAATTTAAACAAACGTCAATGAATTTCGATGTTTTATGGTTTCCTATCAGTATGGTTTTCATTAAATAATTCCCTAAAAGAAACTGAGATGAATTTTTTTCAAACACAACCAGCAGTTACAAACCGTGGCTGTAAATGGTAAAATATCATCTATGCAAGTGTAATACATACTATAAAAATCACCGCCGAATGTGAAACTGTCAAGTAGTTAAACATATGAAGCCAATAGGGTTTTTCGTAAATGTACACCGACCTTTAACCTGTCGGTTTTGACAAGATTTTACAATATAAAATATATCCGACAATTGGTAACATCGTTTACAAGAATCAAATTAATTGAAGTAAATCAGTATAAAAACTAAAATATTTCATACATCTGCCCATTAGGACCAAATGAGACCTAAAGAGAATCCCTTTCAGTAGGCTAACCATATTCTTAAATTTTAAAAGTGGAAAAGGATGGGCATTAAATGTGTAGTTAACAAACATGAAACATGCAAGTTATGGCAATGGTATACGTGCCAATTAAAACTAAAATCATCATCGAAAAACTTTGCGAAGCTAAGCTTTCGCACACTTTAGTATCCTTATTCGTGTAGTTATTGCTAATCGCCAAAATGCAAACGCCATCTTCGCTATATTATTTAAATAAGGCTAAACCCGCACTCTTTATATATATCTTTCCCAGGCGGTGATCCGGATTTATTCGTTCGTATTTTAGTGTGTTTATAACTAAGGTGAATAATTATCATGCATCTCATCGATAGCGATATAATCAATAACGATATAATTTGTAACGATAAAATCGATAACGATTTAATCAATACAAATGCAATAATAAGAAATAGTAACATGAGCAGCACAACTTCTAACACATTAAATTCCAATGACAGTTACTAGCATACCAGTTTTATAAACATCATCAATTCAATTAAACACGATGGTAAGAAACGCATGACTCGAGCACTAAACCATTGTATGCACAGGCAGTTATATATAGGGTTAAATGATTGCATAAATTGTATAGATAAATACATTTTACAATGCAGAGAACACTGGTTTAAGATACACACATGCCACTCTTTTTTCCAGGGTGTTCATCAATCAACTACACTGGACATTGTTTACATGTAAATCTTATGTAGCACACACCGATTGTATGCACTTTTTGCTTGTATACCATGTACCTCCCAACTCCTATCACTATGCCATGCGCCAGGCGGATAGAAGTCGGTAATAATTCATTATTAACGCTCGCGGCTCACGAGCCGGCCATATCGTAACAAGTCCCATGACAAAACATCCATCCTTCGACTAACGCTCCCCATGGGGCTCGAACCTTCGACCTCCCGATCCAGAGGCGGACGACTTATCCACTAGGCGACGGCGACCGGCAACAATATATTGTTAAAATATGACGAAAGCGATGTCTTAAGGTAGCGCACCCGTAATGGGCACCGATCTTATATAATCTAATCTATTATTTTCTTAATCAGCATCATTTCACTGAACTACATGCAAATTTTTAGGTAGGCTTTCGATGCTTTAAAAAAAATATACTGATTTTTTTCAAAACCACCCCCACACTCGGCTTTTGTTCAGTTAATGTGCACCCCTGGGGTATATGAAAGTTCCATAATTCATCCAGATTTCCAAATATAGGCATGCAGTTGGTGTGTACAGATGCAGTAAAGGTGTTTAAAGTTTAAACAAGATTAAAAAAGTTTTTTTTTTACAGATATTTATTTTTTATAACTTGTTATCTATGGAAGAGCGCCATGAAATGTAAGTGGTTTCAGGCAAGTAGAAATTGGGTTGGTTAAAAACAAAGTGTCATCAAATTCAAAATAGTAGCATTTCAGAAATATTATGAACTTAGTTTTTTAGATACACTATATACAGCAAAACTACCAAGAAATAGACAGATTTACCGTTTACTTTTTGAAATAAAAATAAAAATGCAACTGGCATGGTTCGTATTTTCAGCAGTAAATCACACAATTTAGCCATAACGTTGTTTTAATTTTTAAAATTGAAGAATGCGCATAAAAATTGCAGCATATTTAACAATAAACATAGCATATATGCCATTTTGAATCAAATTACGTTAGAAAAGGAATAAAACGCGTCTCAAAAAAGTATACGTCGTCGGCAGGATTCGAACCTGCGTGGGAATATCCCAAAAGATTTCTAGTCTATCGCCTTAACCACTAGGCTGCGGCACCTACTATTAGGCTCTTCAACCTTCAAAGAAATCGAGGGAAATAATTTGGGGTGCGCTACCTTAATTGGCATTAAGTTCACTGTAGTCTATACAGGCAGTTCTTTTTGGAATTGAATATATGTACCCGGTTCTAGTTTTGAATAACGATGAACACAGCCGAAATCCAGTTTCCGATCAAGTGTTCCATTAGATAAAGACAGTGTGTCCACCACGAGCAGAAAGTCGGATGGAGACATTGGTTCGCAGTTGATTTGTGCACATCAGTGAATGAAAGTGAAAACACTATGCAGATAAATCTAATCGAATATACAAATGTACGCTTACAGTTTCTAGCCGTGTATGCAATTATAGTTTCTTAAAAACTCATATTGCGATTTTTCATAAAACAACTCGCGAAAAATCCCACTGAGACACTTGATTATCCGACCGTTAAGAATCTACCATAGATCAAGATTATCATGTCTAAGCGATTTTAGCTTTGTATGATGAAAGTGAATACGACAACGGCGATTCATATTCATTTACCGAACATACAATAACCTATTAGAATCAAAATAGGAATTTCAGAAACATCCTTGAGTCGTAATTATTTATTATAAATTATATAATAAGCTTTGTCAGTGAGCGATGAAAGTGAGTTTGACAACGACGATTCATTTCTCTTTGCTGACCCTCAATGACTCAGAATAATCCAGTTGATATTAAGACTCTGTAGGATTATTGACAGACATACATTGTCAATTTCACTGCTAAGTCTTCCACCAACACTATTTATCTTTAAACCATACATAGTTTTTCACAGACTTAAACTGTCTACACGTAATTAAATACTCAATTTTTCCATCTGTGTGAGGGTGCTTGTGAGTGCAAAAACTACAAGTCCCTTCGTCGAACTGCCTCACCTACGACGTAGCCTCACACTTGATAGACATACAGTGTATAGCCTGCAATATATAATATATGAAGGAATCTAATTAAAGACTAAACGTGTCTAGCTTCGTAAGAGATAACGTATACCGATAGAAAGATGGAACATATTACACTGTCAAACCCACTCTATGACCATTTAAACTAAGAATTTTGATATTACATATGCGTTGAGCTTTCATCAGACCAGGACGATAATAACTGAATTCAATGCTAAGTGTTTCGAGTCTGGTAAGCGATGACAGGGTGTGCGCAGACGCCGTTTCTTCTATCTGTGTCCAACTGTTCAAACTACCACTTAAACATACACTCTGAATCTGCAGACCAAGACAGAGCTAACCACATAAAGTGACTATCATCACTTAATTCTTAACATAGTGTTTCCAACTTTTTGAGAGAAAACAGTGATTGTGCAAACTCGGCTACATCTTGCCGTGTTAATCTACCCAAACTTACCCACATACCTCTTATATACAGCTTCCCCCCCCCCCCCCCGAAACAAAATAATGTGCGTATATCTTCTGTTTATTCAATAAGTGCAATACTAAGTATTCTAAATGTGTGCAATACGACAGAAAATTCCAAAAATAAGTGGTTCCTTTTGAGTGAACGGTGACAGTTAGTGCCCAAACGACGATACATGTTTCATTGTCAAACTGTCTAAAATACCATATAGTATCAAACTCCTGATGTTCAAACCGCGCCAAGCCTCTCTTAAAGCGGCATCGTTATGATCGATTCCGATCAATATACGTTTGGCATCGTTTAATTCGTTATTATTTCTGTGGGCTAACCAATATATGAATTGTGGATTGTGCCATTCACAAACGATGTCATTTCACAGTCATTAAATACAAACTAAACATTATGCTTGACTGTCTTAAGAATGTTGAAGGGACTTCGTAGCCAGGTTGCAGAACATGTGAAATCACCCAATTCGATGTGTTTAATGGTTTTCAATACTAGAGAAGTGAGCTCAGGATCTTAACTATTTAGCAGGATATATGCAACTGGATTCACAATGTCGGAACCCAGAACCCATGTTCATTAAATACGTTATGCTGGCTAATAAACCCTGGGATATAAGGTTAGACAAATCTCGTTTAATAATAACGTTCCGTATCCAATTCTGCACTGACATTCAAACAATAAATGTAAAACTCATCTCAACAATTTTTTGGGGAAAAAAACTTATTTTATACTCCTGTTTAAAAACTAAACGGATATGAATCAATGGTAGTTTGATAGAGTTATACCATTTAGTAAGATATGTGTTTTCGAAAGGATTTGAAAAGAATCTGATTTGTTTTGTACCAGCAGAATAGAGCGTGGGTTTTTAAACTACCAGACTAAGTAGAGACGCGTTATATAAACATGCCGGCAAAAATGTGTTAAAAAGAAAACCATAATTGTATTAGATACATATTAACTAATCAATATGTATTAAAAAGAACCTTTTAAAACAAGTTTCCATTCCTTTCATTACGTTTTGACAACGTGATGTATATAGTTGGGTCCGCCTAATTCCTATTTAATATGGTAAAACAATTGAACTACTTTACTTGATAATACGAATAGAAAGGAATACTACTATTTAAACAACATAAACAATCTGCCATGGCGGCCGTGTTTTTCAATAAACAAGAACAATATCTCGAACAGCTGAGAATGATTTCAAACCTATGGTCAGAAAAAGTTTCATTAGAACTCAAACTGTTTGTATAATGTTTTCTTTATTTTAACCTAATGATCTAGTTTTGAAAATTAACATAGAAATAATTTACGCACATTGAGCAATAAATTTGGGTTTTAAGTTTTCCCAAGCATGTTCTATAACGCGAATTAGTGACTTGTTGTTCGACCCCATGTGACCTCGTATCAAAATTAGCCGACATTTCACGTAGAAAGTATTTCAGATGTTGTTTCATAGAGCTTGAAAAAAATGTGGCCTCAGATTTTTAACAAGCAGGGTTTTTCATACCTTGTTACAAAATTGTTGAAAAACGTGACGCAGTCTAAAACTCGACCAAGGTATAATTGGGAGATATTTTCTGACCAAGTTTCATGAAGATTGGGAAATTGCCAATTAGAGTGTTTACAATTTAACTGTTGACAACGAACGACGCACGATGAACGACCGACAAAGAGCGATGTTTTGCATCACATTCACCCACATTCATCAATAAATGATGTACTCATGTGTTTGCGTGTACGATAACGTTGTCATTTGAAGTTAGGTAAAAAAAAGGCAAATTTGTGATACTGAATAACTGTTATTAAGCTGTGTGCAATCAAATTTATCACACACACTACTACCTGGCCTTTGCACTGGATCAAAAAGCAGTCAGCAATCATGAAAATTGAAAATCAATGGCCATAAAGGGCGATTGCCTTAGTCATGAGTAATACTACGTTTTAGTTTGTTATTGACCGGAGCGTGCAAAACATGGGCATTTTTAAAGTATTTAACAATTTGTATTGGATAATGATGCGTACCAGAACTTTGCATTATTAAATTGACAGTTAGATTGTCCATTACACAATAAATGATCGTCTATAAAATGCAACCTCCTTTAGTTTTGTTTGACGAATTTCTTGAAACACTCAGTAAATACAAACATGTTTTCCTGTTTGGAAATGCACTAATTAACATTTGATTATCTAAATTTAAAAATAAACCGATTATACATAGCGTCAGAAATAAAATAAATTTTATTCAGCTGGAATATGTGTACAACAATATAAACATATAAAATATGTAATGGTTATTTTTTAAATTACATTACTTGCCATACAAGGCCACTTTGTTACAAGTCTCACGCATTGGAACTCTTAATCCCGAATTCCAATGAACGAAAACCCGAGTTTATTAAACGGCATTTTAACATATTTTTTGCTATTATAACGCGATACTTAGACACAAATATTGGTAAATACTTATTCAGTTGCAAACAAGTGAAGTTTTTAGTTTATACGGGCATAAAACGGAATCCCCCACAGGTAGACATGTAATAAAACAATACCTTAGGCAGTTCTCTTAAGGGGTGTTGCTGCAGTTTATTTAACCGAGGATATATTTATAGCAACACCGATGAGGCTATTATCACAACTCAATATTTGTGTTATCAGTATCATCAGAAATGTTCATAATACAATCGTCAGTGGTTCGATCCCAGGTGGTGTTAACCTTTTTTTAAACTTTTTTTCTTTCTTTAATTTCATTCATGTTTTATACTGGCGCTCCTGTAGTCTTTAGTTGTTAACATTTATCAATTTAAAGCATTTAATCACAAACTTCAAAACATGCCGAAATCTGGGAACAAGTTCATGCAAGTTATTTATGATTAAGGTCGAGTTTGATACTGTATGGCATTATGTAATTAAATATTGTTTTTTATAAATATCTTTTGTTAAGCTGTTGTGATCCCAGTTAAGATTGTAGACAATATCTAATGATTATGCATATTTATAACAATCTATGTACCAGTATTTGGGTTTTGCCTAATTGCTGTATTTAATTAAATTTGACGCAGATGGTAGGGATAGTTAAAACAAAAAAATCTCTGTTAAAAGTGCGGTGACACCCTTTTTTATTTATGTTTTATAATGACAATATGTAGATAAACATATTTGAGCAGTTTCGCAGAATTCTATTCGACATAAAAAATACATTCCATTTATTTGGTTACGAAAGTTAAAAAATGACGGTTTTTTTGGCGAAAAAAAAAATAAATATATATTTCTTAAAATTGTACTTGTGTACTCCATTTTATTGGTAGTGTGTGGATTAATATAATGGTATATGATGTATATTAGCTTATTAACATCTACATGTTGCCAATTTCATAGGTTAATAATTATTTTTATGCAATTACAAATTTTTCAGTTTTATTGAAAAAGTACATGTTATATAATGATGAATAAATTCAAAAGGAGGCCGGTGATTCTATGTTTTTATTTCATTGTTCATATAGTATTTGTATATATATCTTAAATATAAATTTTGGACAAAAACTAATAGATGAAAAAAAAATCAGCCAAACTGCAGCAACACCCCTTAAGTAACCCTTATCCATGCTTTAAAAAGCATTCTTATTAAACTCAAATCGAAATACTGCCAAGAGTTAGGTATCGGATAGAATTACCTTTTGAACAATATGAGTTTCAGTCTTACCAGGTGAATTTTTTTTCATAGCCTAATTTATCGAATAATCTTAAAAAGGAAAGTACTTGTTATAAAACATCTTTTACGATTTTTTGGCGGATGACAATTGATACAGCAGTGCAATACGGAATCGAAAGGCATGTGTTCCCGTTAATTTCATTCATACCGGTATGACTCTATACTAAAACATTTGAAATTCAACCATTTTATTGGTTCCGGTAAAGGGCATCTGAACGTGACCTCTTATGTTAAATTATCCCATTCAGACCTTATAATACAGTGTATCGTCCGACTCGAGGTTTTTATGAGATTGCTTTGTATTTGATTTTAGTACAATTAAAACTGGTCACTTAAAAAAAATCTTTATCGACGACATTTCATGATATTCTGCAATATTAATGCATCGTTTCTTACAGTAAATGCGTGTGTATAGTTTTAATAAGTTTCACAGAATCACTAACTCATGACAGGTAGGTCATTTTTGCATTTCCTCTTCAATAACTGTGTTCTCATCTCTCAAACAAATCAAATGGTGCAGTGATCTAGTTTAAACATCTGATCTTCATTAAAAAATAACACATATTGAATACGGTACAACTGAACGCGTGAGTAAGTTGCTCGACAGTTGCTCGAAATTAGAGTTGTTGTAACTTTTATTATTAACTTTGACTTGGTTTTTAAGTTAAATCCCACTTGACCCAGATTCGAACTTCGAAGATATTGTCTAGATAAACATTTAGACCGAGGTCGATGAAGATTAAGTAGTACATATGGCTTTATTTGGTTCAATATTTGATCTGTGACCTTGTTGTTTATCTCTTTTTAACAAAATTCAAAGATTGCCTAGATAGTATTAAAGGGGCCTTTTCACTTTTTGGTAAATTGACCAAAATAAAACAATAATTATTTCAGATTCGCAAATTTTCCTTTTAGATATGAAATTTGTGAGAAATCAGTAATACTGAACATTTACCATGCTCGAAAATATCCATTATGTGCATCTTTTGAAGATTTAAAAACCTAAAAATTATAAAGCGTTGCAACTTGGAGAGTTCTGTTGTTGTCATTGTATTTTGTGATACTACGAGGATTGCTTATATAAAGTATAAAACACATTACTCATGGTACAGGTATGAGCAAGGATGGCCGAGTGGTCTAAGCGGGAGACCTTTTACTCCAGGACTCCAGGGGTCAGTGGTTCGGGTCTCATTGAGGGTTACTTGTTTTCTTTCTTTAATTTTATTCTTGTTTTTTTACTGGAGCTTTTTAGATCCAATGCCTACATTTATCAATATAAAGAATTTAATGACAAACTTCAATACATGCCAAAATGTGAAAAGGCCCCTTTTAGTTTTAATTCCATTCCATATGGGTTTCAGCAATAGTGAGAAATAAATGTGTGTATTTACGAGTTGCCTCAATATTTTATACATGGACCTACCTCATGACTCCATTTGACCCTGATAAAAGTTGGTCTTAAAATAATCAACATAAACATTCTGACAAAGTTTTAACAATAAACATGTGTTATCTGGAGCAGTAATTAGTTAACATCATTAAAATTTAAGTACATGCTTTATAATGTTTATTCAATAATAACTGACTTACAGCCAATTACATTCTGAAATACATAGAAAAACGTTCATTGCTCAAAAGAAAGACATTAATACATGTTCACAGTTAATGTAATATAATGATTGCCAAAGTTATTACAATTATGAACGACAATCATTTCAATTGGAAATGTTTAATTACATAAACAATTTATGATTTTGAAAAACTTACTTAACGATTGTTTAATTGAAACACATAATAATCATAGTCTGTTCATTGTACTATTTCATTACCTGATAAATCTGTTTTTGCTATCTACCTGTGCAGATTCGGAATAACCTGTCATTGAAAGTTATTTATTAACTTTCGATTGCAATTAAGACAGTAGTTGTCATCTAATTATTGAATGTATGTACATATGGTATCGGATCTTAAAACGACGACGTTTTATTTCAAGCCTCCGTTGAGATTAATCTTACTACATAATCGTTAAAATTATATATTTAATTATAAAGGTATCGATGCTCATATATTGCATTTATTTAAATCACAATATTAAATAACATTAATATTAACTTGGAAGATGACAAAATTAAATCACCATTTACAAGACCAAATAGAAACTATCAATACAATCGAAATTGCAGTTTTCGACATTTATTGATTTTGAATTACAAGAACGACTAGATGTAAATGTGTGTACAATTTAACTGAAATGCTTTCTCGTTTTGAATCGTTTTTGTTAGGGTATTATATAATATCTGATTAAATAAATGCATTTAAATATATAATAAGGAATATTATGTTACAATAATCAAAATTAATCTCAATTGTTTACAAAAAAGGAAAAAAAAACAGTTAACGTTTGCAGTTAAAACATCAAATACAATCAAAACAAAAGTATTTCCTACACAAAGGAAACCTTTCCTTAACACGGGGAAGTTTGTGATTTCACAAGAAGTTGTTCGTAAAACAACCAAGTATCAAAATATATCTGAAGATGTCGACCTTTGGCAACGGACCCATAGTCCATGAAGCCTGTAATTAAGATATTAATTTCAATAACAGACATCAATGAAAATAAGTTCGTAGCTTTTATAGGCAAATACTTATAAAAACAAATACATTTAAAAATAAAATTACGTTAAATATATTCTATGATGGTACGATACATGAACACATAATCATTTATTCTATCAAAACAGTTGATGCAACCCGTTGTAAAGCGTATTTGTATCTTTAGAGTGATTAAATTTTATTTTAACATGAAGTTTTTCATTTTGCACTTTGTAAGCTCCATCGTGTATTTATGTTAAAATAAAATGAGAAAAAAATAAACATCGGACATTACAAAATACTATATTAAGTGTTGAATAAACGTTTTCTCAACACGGAACTGGATACATTTTGTTTGGTCTTCTTTCCTGGTATTATCTTTGCATGCCATGTGACTTAAGTAAAACATGAAAAAATATTCAAATTAACTATAGCAAATTTAAACATGTTTTAAATTGTAAAAATGTGATCTCATAAATCTAACACCCTAACAAGCAATACACAATATAAAGTTACGACAATAATGAACATATTACAATAAGCGTGTATATATCTAAACTTACATACTATTATGTTCTTTGTTTAGCTTTGCAAACAAACATCGACACATCATAGTGTATATTAATAGCAATTAATGCAAAACATCATTTCTCCATATCGTTTAAAGTCATGATTTCTATACCTATCGTACTTCATAATCATGAATGGTCTTAACAAAGCAAGATTTGCTATATTGTATATTAAAGTGATACGGATATAATCATTGCATGTTTAATATGTTGAATTACAAAGAACAATCTTTCATAAAAAATCAATATTCTAAGATATATTCAGTTCGATTGCAACAATATTCATAACATATTATTGTAAACATAGCAGCATCAAATTATAATCTGCTACACATCTAACATTTAATAATCAGACGTAGTAAGCAAGCTCGTGAAATGCACATATTTCAATCATATATTTAAACTCCCACTTTTGGTATCTGTGTTTTATTTTTACAGTTCAGTTTATCCAGTTTTCAAAATACTCCCTTTTCATAAGTCTGGTAATGTCCAAATTAACTCTTTGAACTTTTTTTCTTTTACAATGCAAATAATCGGTGCAAAAGCATACATTAAAAAGAAAATGCGTTGATTTTAATGCAATATCGATTTTAATTCACTCGTGATCATAAAACAATATATATTATATGATTACTCCTGCAATAAAATCAATATTCCATCGAATCCAACAAATATCCTCTATTTGTTATATACCAAACAGTGAAATTAAACAAACGGCAATGAATTTCGATGTTTTATGGTTTCCTATAAGTTTGGCTTTCATTAGATATTTCCCTAAAAGAAACTGAATTGAATTATTTTCAAACATAACCAGCAGTTACAAACCGTGTCTGTAAATTGTAAAATATCATCTATGCAAGTGTAATAAATACTATAAAAATCACCGCCATATGTTAAACTGTCAAGAAGTTATACATATCAAGTCGATAGGATTTTCGTAAATTTGCAACGAACTTTAACCTGTCGGTTTTGACAAGATTTTACAGTTTAAAAGATATCCGACAATTGGTAAAATCGTTTACAAGAATCAAATTAGGTGAAGTTAATTGGTACAAAATCTGAAAATATGTCATACATCTGCCCATAAGGACCATATGAGACCTAAAGAGAATCCCCATCTGACTTCCTTTCAGTAGGCTAATCATGCTCTTAAATTTTAAAAGTAAAACAGGATGGGCATTAAAAGTGTAGTTAATAAACATCAAACATGCAAGTTATGGCAATGGTATATTTGCCAATTAAAACTAAAATCGTCACCAATAAACTTTGCGAAGCTAAGCTTTCGAACACTTTAGTATCTTTATTCGTGTAGTTATTGCTACTCGACAAAAAGCAAACGCTATCTTCGCTATATTATTTAAATAAGGCTATCCCGCATTCTTTATATATATATATCTTTCCCAGGCGGTGATCCGAATTTATTCGTTTGTATTTGAGTGTGTTTATAACTAACGTGAATAACCATCATTCATCTTATCGATGACGATATAATCAATAACGATATAATTAATAACGATAAAATCGATAACGCTTAAATCAATACACATACAATAATAAGAAATAGTAACATGAGCAGCATACCTTCTAGCACATTAAATTCCAATGACAGTTACAAACATTACAGTTTAATAACAAGAGCACCGCCTTGCGGGTGCAGACCGCTCATCTATTTTCTTTTTAAAGGTGAAGGGACTCTCAATTTCAATCACAAAGGAGGGAGGGGCGGAGTAAAGAGGGGTATATAGTGTGGGGGTGTGGACATTTATTACATTATCTTCCAAAAATGCGGAAAAAAAATGCAAAAAAAAATCGGGGGTGGGGTGGGGTATGGGGGAGGGGGAGGGGATTCTTGGGTGCGATGGTTGGACGGAATTTCAAAAATAAAATAATAAAAATTAACATTTGTGTTTTTTAACCGTTTCAAAAAAAATGCGGGGGGGAGGTGGGGGTTGGTTATAGTGTGAGGGTGTGGTGGTCATTTGTGAGATGATCTTGAGAGTCAAGGTCATTCAAAGGTCAAGGTAAAATTCAACTTGCCAGGTACAGTAACCTCATGATAGCATGAAAGTATTTGAAGTTTGAAAGCAATAGCCTTGATACTTTAGAAGTAAAGTGGATCGAAACACAAAATTTAACCATATATTCAAAGTTAAAAAAGGGTCATAATTCCGTAAAAATGACAACCAGAGTTATGCAACTTGTCCTTTTACTGTACCCTTACGATAGTTTGCGAGTGTTCCAAGAATGAAAGCAATATCTATGATACTTAAGGGGTTAAGTGGACCAAAACACAAAACTTAACCAAATTTTCAATTTTCTAAGTATAAAGAGCCCATAATTCCGTCCAAATGCCAGTCAGAGTTACATAACTTTGCCTGCACAGTCCCCTTATGAAAGTTAATAAGTGTTGCAAGTATGAAAGCTATAGCTTTGATACTGTAGGAATAAAGTGGACCTAAACACAAAACTTTACCAAATTTTCATTTTTTTAAGTATAAAAAGGGTACATAATTCTGTCAAAATGCCAGTCAGAGTTACATAACTTTGCATGCACAGTCCCCTTATGATAGTTTGTAAGTGTTGCAAGTATGAAATCAATAGCTTTGATACTTAAGGAATAAAATGGACCTAAACACAAAACTAAACCAAAATTTTCAATTTTCTAAGTAAAAAAAGGGCACATAATTCTGTCAAAATGCACGCCAGAGTTATCTAACTTTGCCTGTCCAGTCCCCTCATGATAGTAAGTAAGTGTACCAAGTTTGAATGCAATAGCATTGATACTTTCTGAGAAAAGTGGACCTTAACGCAAAACTTAACCCTTCGCCAACGCCGACGCCGACGCCAAGGTGATGACAATAGCTCATAATTTTTTTTCAAAAAAAAGATGAGCTAAAAATCATCAATTAAAACACAATGATAAGAAACGCATGACTCGAGCACTAAACAATTGTACATGTATGCAGAGGCAGTTATATATAGAGTTAAATGATCGAATAAAATTGTATAAATAAATACATTTTTCAATGCAGAAAACAGTGGTCTAGCATTTTAAGAAACTTAAGCGCCACTCCTTTTCCCAGCTTGTTCATGGATCAATTAGACTGGACCTTGTATACCTGTACATCTTATAATGTTTATTCAATAATAACTGACTTACAGCCAATTACATTCTGAAATACATAGAATAACTTTCATTGCTCAAAAGAAAGACATTTATACATTTTCACAGTTTATGTAATATCATGATTGCAAAAGGTATTACACTTATGAATGACCTTCGTTTCAATTGGAAATATATAATAACATAAACGATATATGTCTCTGAAAAAACTTTCTTAACGATTGTTTAATTTAAACACATAATAAACATAGTCTGTTCATTGTACTATTTCATTACCTGATAAATCTCTTATTTTGCTAGCTACCGGTGCAGATTCAGTTTTTCTTGTCACCGACAGTTATTTATTAACGTTTAATTGCAATTAATACAGTAGTTGTCATGTTATGTTTAAATTTATTTACATATGTTATCAGATCTTAAAACGACGACGTATTATTTAAAGCCTTTTTGAGATTGATCTTACTACATAATGGTTAGAAGTATATATTAAATTATAAAGGTATCGATGCTCATATATTGCACTTGTTTGAGGCACAACATTAAATAAAATTAATTTTAACTAAGAAGATGACACAAATTAATCACCTATTACAAGACCAAATAAAATTTTAATTGCAGTTTTCGACATTTATTGATTTTGCATTGCAAGAAAGACTAGATGTAAATGTGTGTACAATTTAACTGAAATGCTTTCTCGTTTTGAATCGTTTTTGTTAGGGTATTATATAATATCTGATTAAATAAATGCATGTAAATATATTATAAGGAATATTCTGTTACAATAATCAAAATCAAACTCAATTGTTTACATACCAGACACAAATTACAAGTTAACGTGATAACTTAAAACATCAAATACAATCAGAACAAAACTATGTCATACACTGAGGAAAGCTTTCTGAAACACGGGGAAGGTTGTGATTCATAGGAAGTTGTTCTTATAACAATACAGTATAAAAATATATCTGAAGATGTCGACCTTTGGCCACGGATCAATAGTCCATTAAGGCAGTAATTAAGCTAAAAATTTCAATAACAGAAATCAATTAAAATAAGTTCGTAGCTTTTATAGGCAAATACTTACACAAACAAATATATTTCACAATAAAATAGGCGTAGGTTAAATATATTCTAAGACTGTACGATAAATGTAAGCATAATAATTTATTCTTACAAAACAGTATAAGCATCCTGTTGTAAAGCGTATTTTTGTCTTGTTCAAAATGGCAATCAAACGAATTATAGTGATTTAATTTTATTTTGTTTTAACATTAAGCTTTTCATGTTGCACTTTTTAAGCTCCATCATGTATTTATATTAAAATATCACGAGAAAAATGAACATCTGACACTATAAAGTACTATATTGAGTGTTGAATACACGTTTTCTCGACATGGAAACAGAGAAGTTTTGTTTGGTCTTCTTTCCTGGTATTATCTTTGCATGCAATGTGCCTTTAGTAAAAACTGAAAAAATATTCACTTTAACTACAGCAAATTTAAACATGTTTTAAATTGTAAAAATATAATCTCACAAATCTTACAAATTAACAAAACACAATATATAGTTACGACAGTAATAAACATATTACAATACTAGTGTATATTTATAAACTTAAACAATATTATGTTCATAGTTAAAGTCACCGTTCATAGCTACATATATGGGCAGAATCGTAAGAAACGTGTTTTTATTGAGGATTTCACGGAAAATCCGGTTGAAATCGGTTGAAAACAAACAAAATAAATTGTGTTTTTTTTTGGGGGGGGGGTTTGAGTACGGTTAAGCACGAACACGAACTTATTAATTTTCATGATTCGACGCTTGACTTCAAACCTAAACAAACAAAATGTCGGATACGGGCGAATTTAGCGGATATGATAGCGATGAGAAGGTGAGAACAAATGCAAATACATCTGTTAAAGACGGAAATTGAGTTGCAACGCTACGTTTTTGCTAAATCTATGTATTTATCTTCCATATGCTAATAATGCTAAAATAGCATTATAATTTGCATAACTCGCGACGCTGCTATAATTTTCGCCTATTGCATGTATTTATGATCATTTTATCGATTCAAAGCCGATTTTGACCAGGTTTTCGATGTAAACCTCGATACCAATATATTTTAATGAATTTATGTAAAGTTTATTTCTCGCTATACGATTGATATGCAAAACAACGATGAACGGGGACTTAAAGCTTTGCAAACAAACATTCACACATCATACATTCACACATCATAGTATATAAATAACATTTAATGCAAAACATCATTTCTCCATATCGTTTAACGCCATGATTTATGTACCTATCGTACCTGAAATCATGAATGGTCTCAACAAAGCAAGATTTGATATAATGCTTTATTGTTTATCATAGTGATCGGGAAATTAAATAATAAATATTGCATATTTAACATGTTGACAGTAATTACAAAAAACAATATTTAATGAAAACTCAATATTCTAAAATATCTACAGCTCGATAGCAAATATGTTAATAGCAATTACAATTGTAAACATAGCAGCATCAAATCAAAATCTGCTACACAACAAACATTGTATGATCAGATGTAGTAATCGAGCTCTTGGAATACAAATATTTGAAGAATATAATTTAGGTCCCATCTTGGTATCTGTGTTCCGTTTTAACACTTTCATTTACTAATCCATTTTCCTATGTCTGGTAATGTCCATACATACTCTATAAACTTTGTGAAATGCATTAGTATCCCCATAACAAATATACGTGGTTTAACTAATTTGATTAAATAATATGTTATTTTATATGCTAGTTGATAAAATATCTGCTAGAAAATTCGCACAAGATGCTTCCCTTTTCTATGTTTCCACTCTTGATTTTTGGAGAGCAGAGTTAAACTCAGAGTTAGACATTGTATCACAGCTGATAGGCCAATGATCGATGTTAGTGGAAACACTATGCAAATACGTTTTAACGAATATATGCTCAAACAATTAAGCCGTATGTGCAATGAGTATTGGGTTTACAAACTAATAGTGTGATATTTGATAAGAAATCTTCGCCCAAATCAAACTGAAGCCCTTGATAGTGAGACTGCGAAGATAATGCCATACATCATTATTACCATTTATAACGTTCGCTACCGTGAGAGTAATCAATGTGAATACGACACGTACAATTTATGTTCATTCGCCGAACCTACAACCCTTCCTCTTTACCTCTTAGACTCACAATGACGTTGGAGTTTTATTGAACAATGCAGAACAATGCGCGACAGTAATTATCCATGCTTAATTCAATAGAAAGTGGTTTACGATGTGTGAGTGATGAAACCGCCTTCGACAACGACAAATAATGTGTATTTTGTGAACCTTGATATTCAGACTGTACAGACATATCCATAGGCAGCTAATATAAATATCTAATGAAGTACTATGTTTGAGGGACGATAGTTATTTTGACAACGACACACTTTTATCAATGGAGATGTACAGCCTACCACTAAGACTCGTGATTCCTACTCTGTGAGGGATGCTAGTGAGTGTTTACAACGGCGAAACATTTCCCTCGCTGAACTGCCACACAAACAACTAAGACCTCAACTGTTGATGTTCAGACCCTGGAGAGACCACAAGACACTACATATGCAATAATGTACTTTAAGTAAAACGTTTTCAGCTGTTCAAGCGAACACAAACACCGCTGGAATTCAGACTGCGTAGAATTTCCAAAAGACCGGGATTACTTGAATCAAGACAATTCATTGTAAGAATTTCGAGCCTTGTAAGCGTGGGCAGTGCGTCCGCCAACGACAATACTTGCTCTTTTGTAAATTTGCCAAAAAAACAATTTAGACTCAGATTCTTTATATGCAGACCATGAAGAACTTTCCACAGACCGGGTTTGTTACTGTCATCACTTATGTCTAAACTAAGTACTTCCAACTGTTCGAGAGACGACAATGAGTGCGACAACTCGGATACATCCTGCCCTGTCAATCTGTACAAACTTAAACTAAGACTTAAAGTAAGACTTTTTATATGGAGACCGCACAAAGATTCACACATAAAGATATTGGCATCAAATTTTTCTCTTCTTAAATCTATACTAAGTTTTTCCAGCTGTGTGAGAGACAACAGCGATTGCGACACTAGCCTTACATGTTCTTTTGAATGGTTCAACGAACCACTAAGACTAAGACTCTTTATTTGCAGAGAATGCAGAGCCTCCCACAAAAATGGACTGCCATTAGTTAATAGTAAACAAAGTACTTCAAGCTGTTTGAGAGACAGCAGTGTGTTCGATAACTCGGATGCATCTTGCTCTGTCAGTCTGCACAACCATAAACTCAGACTCCTTACATGCAGGCCACACAGAGCTCCTAACAGAGAGACGTTGTTCTTATATATCCAAATTGAAAGTTCCATAAGAAGTGTTCCCAGCTGATTCATAGACAACAGTGCATGTTCTCGTTCGAAGCTGTCAAGCCTGCCACTAAGACTCAGACTCCCTATAAACATAAACTGCAGAGTTTCCGATGGAAAGGGACTGGTGTCAATGAATTCTAAAGCAAGTGTTTCCAGCTGTTTGAGAGACAACAGTGAGTGCGATAACTCGGATGCATCTTGCTCTGTCAGTCTGCCCAAACTTAAACTCAGACTCCTTATATGCAGGCCAAACAGAGCTTTTAACGGAGCGAAAATGTCAAGCCTACCACTAAGACTCAGACTATTTATATCCATACCATGCGGAAATTCCCGTCGAAAGGGATGAATGAATTCTAAAGCAAGTGTTTCCAGCTGTTTGAGAGACAACAGTGAGTGCGATAACTCGGATGCTTCTTTCCCTGTCAATCTGTCCGATCTTACACTCAGACTTAATATAGGTAGACCACGCAGAGCTTTCAACAGACATATATTGTTCTCAAATCTTTTAATATCTTCCTCCAAAATAAGTGTTTCCAGCTTATTAAGAGACGACTGTGCGTGTGACAATAACTTAACATGTTCTCGTTCGAAACTGTCAAGCCTACCACTACCACTAAAACTCAGACTCTTTATTTTTAAACTATGCAGAGCTTCCAACAGAATGTGGTCATCATCAATTAAATTTAAAGCAAGTGTTTCCAACACATTCGATTCAACCTCCCGTGTCCATTCGCATTTCTTATAACTCAGACTAAGATTATTTAGACACTCCATCTGTGTACGTGATATTTGTGAGTGCCCAGACGACGATACACGCTTCATTGAAGAATTGTCTAAACCGACAAATACACTCAAACTCGTCATATCCAGAGGGCGCCAAGCTTCCCATACCGCGTCGATGGCATTATCGATTCCGATTAATATATTGGATGCATCGATAACATTCCCTTTACATATAAAATTCCTTCTAATTTGTGTGTGCTCAATAATATATGAATTGTCCATTGTTCCATTCACAAACGATGCTATTTCACAGTCCTCAAGTAGACATTTTACATTATGCTTTACTGTCTTTATGATGTTGAACAAACTTCGTAGCCAGGTATTGGAACACGTGACATCTCCTAATTCAATGTGTTCAATAGAGGGCAATACATGAAAAGGTTGCTCTGCTGGATTTGAATTGTTTAGTAGAAACCTTACTGGACATACCGATGTGGCCGAGCTGTCAATATCTGAAAATGTTAATTTTAGAACTTACTACATTTTGAACGTAAACAATATAAAATAAACCTAGTGATATACGCATAATTTTTAGCATGTTTTCATATTTATGATAAAATCGATTCAAATCGCCGGAACCCACCCTCACAACATGCGACCTTGGAATATAATGTCAGACATAGCTCGTATTTATTTATAAGGTTCCGTGTCCAATTATACACTGGCATTCAACAAATATAGCTGTAATTTGATTCTCATCAATTTATAAAAACACATATTATACCCAGGTTTGAAATAAGCATACAAATTATACGAACCGATGCTAGTTTCATAAAAAAACGTTTGATAAGGAATGTGTACTGTTTGTACCGGCAGTTTAGTGTGATTTGCAAAATGTACCAGAGTAAGTCTATTAAACAACTTGTTATTAAAACAGTTACATGCAGGCACAGTTTGATATGGCATATGAGCGTTAACTGTTAGCTTTTGCCCCAATTATCAATATCCAATCGAATGATCATTGCTTTCAAGACTTTATACGGAGAGTTATTAAAAGAGAAAGTTAATTAAAAAGTTCAGAAAACCTTATGATATTTTACTTAATTAAAATGGGTATCAGGAAAAGAAACGTGTTTTGTTGTTGATGTTTGTTCATGAATTTAAATGTACGAGGTTGTCACAGAAGTCCGTGGACTTTGCTCATAACATTTCCATTATTAAGAGTAGTCTGCAGATTTCCATGGCAGTGATACCTTATTAATATTTTTAGAAAAGTTGTGTAAGACTATTGGTTAGGGAAATCGCTTACATTTTTTTTTGGAACATAAGTAAAGTAAATCCGGAGCACGACATTAACAATATTTCACTATTCTGCATGTTTATGGTCTGATCAAGTTTCACGATAAAAGGGCAAAAAAATGACTTCTGGACAGTTCAAGTTTGATTCAAAACACATAAAAAAAACTGTTCTTGTTATGGCTGCCGAGTTTTTTAATAGACAAGATCCATTTTCTCGTACGGCTGATAATTATTTACTACTTATGTTCAGTAAACGTTTCGTGAAGATTGAGAACTCAAATTGTGTTTACTAGTTTGTATTTGTTTACGTTATCACCAAGTTTTCTAACTTGTCTGAGAAATCATTGAAACAGATGTTCGGAACACGTTTTACGCACATTGAGCAATAAATGATGTTCTCAAGTTTACAAAAACATGTTGTGTAACTCGAACTATTGATTGATCGTTTAACCCCACGTGACCCCGTTTCAAAATGAGCTTAAATTTTATCTAGAAAGACTTTCTGATCTTGTTTCATTAACAATTAAAATAAATCTGGCTTCAGACTTTTAACAAGCTGGGTTTGTTTATTATACCTTGTCACATATTATTAAACCGCATGCCACAGTTTCGAACTCGGCCGAGACATAAGTAGAACACATGTTCCTACCAAGTTTAATGAAGATTGGGAAATAAATGTGGCGATATGTGATACAAATTTAACTGTTTAAAACTCACGAAGAACAACGGTCAAAAGGCTATAAATACAGCTTACCATAAGCACGTCATGAGCAGAAGAACAAGATGTGATAAAAATATCGTATGTTTGGCATCACATACACCCACTTTACGATAACAAAATGCTTAAAATGTGTTTGCGGACACAATAACGCTGTCACTGGATACGAAGTGAAAAACGACGCAATTCGGTGATTTAGAACAACTGTTATTAAGTTGTGTGCAGACACGATTACCACACAAAATACAACGTGGTCTTTGCTCTATGACCAACAATAGTCAACACTCTTGAAAATGGAAACTTCATCGCCATAGAGCGCGATTGTCTAAGTCATGAATAATTAAAGATGTTAGTTTTGATTTGTATTGACCAGAGAGTGATGCTCATTATCATGTCAAATTTACGTGAATTTCTGTCTATTATGTCCACTGTGCCCTATCGACCCTGATCAGAACCGAGGCTCTTGATTTCAGCGTTTGAGCATCCTCCGTGTAGCCCAATAATGTTTACCTCACAATTTCGGGAGATGCTTGAGGTCCACGAAGTGTTACGTAGGCAGTTTTGTTTTATACGTAATATATTAAACATTCGCCGTTGATTTAACTTGAAGTATTGTTTTATGCACATCACAATTGCCTGAGTTTCTTATTTATTCATATCACCATAAAGGTCATAGAAATTAGCCGAACAACGTAAATAATCTCTCTCCGATATTGTAAAATCTAACATGATTCCAGCAGAGTTTTCCAATGACGTTACGAAACTTTTGGATGTTAACTTACCGAATAAGAAACGCATAAAGGTAGCAGCCCAACATTGGCATTTCTAAAAGTACGTAAGAATGTGTATTGCGTTAATCATGCGCAACAGAACTTTGCGATATCAAATTGCTACTTAACCTATAGTGTCCATTACACGTTATTTCATCGTCTATTAAATTCAAACTTTTTGTAAAACGGATGTCTAGAACCACTCACTTAATACAGAAATAATAACATTCAACATTGATTCTAGCTGCAATTAGCATGTGGTGACATAATTACAAACATGATATCATACCATGTTAATATTTATAACGGATTATTTAAAAGTACTAACAATGTTTTAAGCATCTATATCACCTAAAGATGGACAATTATAGATAATAATTAAAAAACACACGATGTCTTTATAGTGTCTTCATAATATCTCACATGTTTCCCCGTTTTGAAAAGTGCACTCATTAACATTTCATTATCTTAATTTAAATACATACTGATAATGCACAATCACATTAACCCCCTATTGCGTAAAAAATATAAGATATTTCATTCGGCCGGAATATGTGTACAACAATATGAACAAATGAAACATGCAATCGTTATTTTTAAATTGCATTAATTGCTTTACAATGGCACTTTCTTACAAGTCACACACATTCAAAATCTTTATCCCGAGTTCCAATGTACAAAACCCCGACATTTATAAACGGCATTTAACAAAGTGTTCCAATTATAACGCGATACTTCAACACAAATATAGGTTCACATTTACTCGGTTACAAGCAATTACTGTTTGAGTGTATATGGGCACAAAAACGGTATCCGCCCACCCATCATACACACATTTAGACACGTGTTAAAAAACACATTAAACGGCCACCGGAAAAACTTTGCGAAACCGAAATTTCGCAAACTTAAGTACCCTTTTTCTTGAAGGTTTGCTTATTTGTGATAAAGTATAAGATAAAAGTCTAACTTGTGATTAATAATTGGTTATTTTTGCTTGTTAAATGCGTTTTCTTCACTATGAACTTTATTTGCAAAGTTGGGGTTCCCATGGGATTTTTGTAATATCCCATGGGATTTTTCATTATCCCATGGGAATTTTGGTTTCTCCCATGGGATTTTTCTCCAGCTTTTTTTATGGGAGAAAAAATCCCATGGGATTTTCAAAAACAGAAAACACGTTCGTTTGTGCTTAGTTATCGATTTTAAGCATTGTTAAAGCATTTGTGCTTATTTTCGTTCAATTTACTTTGATAGAAAAAAAATCCCATTTTTTTATGGGAAAAAAAAATCCCATGGGATTTTTTTCTGATTTTTAGAGATTTATTCATGTAACCTTCAGAAACACTACCTTTTAACAAATGATGAGCATTTCTCGCGATTTCAACGCGTTATATCGTGTTTTAAAATAATAAAAAAATCCCATGGGATTTTTTTGTCCCATGGGATTTTTTTGTCCCATGGGATTTTTTTTTTCCCATGGGATTTTTTTTTCCAATGGGATTTTTTTTAAGGTATAAGTTTCTAAAAGCTATATAATAATAATAATTATAATAATAATAATAATAATAATAATAATAATAATAATAATAATAATAATAATAATAATAATCGTGCTCAATATGATGAATTTGTACTTTTAAGCGACTAACATTTTTATTCGAGCCGATCGTCGAGTCCGAATGGTGAGTATAAGAGCAATTTACCAGTACAAATAAATCTCACTTGTGAAGAGAACGCTACCGTACTATAAAATAATCTTGATAATAAGTCATATCATTTCTCGACAGAAAATGAAAACAGTATCCATATTGATGTCAGCAATGTCCCCTGCTATGATAAATATTGACAAAATGAAAAACCTTGACAATAATTCCGTGTCGAATACGCATTAGATTATAGCAATCAAATTCATATAAGCATTGATAAGATAATTTGCGAAAATGGGTCTTATGTCAAATACGGCAAGCGTAGCTCCATTCCATAATGTCCGGTATTAAGTCACGTCAAGTTTCGTGGTCGAATTATAGCATAATAATCATTTTCACATTACGCGAATCATATGAGTTTCCCTACATATATTGTGTTAAAATTTATGTTACACTAATGTGCGATGATGAAAAGGGGATTTCGGTAATTCTACATTCGCCCGCCTAGTACCGAAATCCCCATATTTACGCCTTAAAGGGTCAATAGGTCATCGGTATGAATGGTTTTTGACTTCACATGAATGTTAAGGTGCAAAAAAATGATATTAATTTTAATTATTAAGCACTCTTGACAGCATTAAGTTGCCTCTCAGTGGGGATTTCGGTAATTCTACACTAGAACTTAAACGCGCGCCGGTACCGAAATCCTGCTGTACAAACCTTCAAGTGTCAACAAAATTATTATAGTGTTTTTTTTTCATTAGCAACCAGTGACATGTATTATCTCCCATTCGGTTACTTCTTTTGGAAAATAATTAGAGGGGATTTCGGTACTGCTACATTCGTACGCCCAGAGCCGAAATCACCCATGTTTACGCCAATCCCCCATATTACGCCTTAAAGGGTCTATATGTCATTATGTTTGGGTTTTGGCTTTGCATTAATGTTGATTTGTACACAATCATATTAGTGTTAATCATTTAAACACTCTTATCAGAATATTTTTTCCATTATTAAATAGTTTATTAATGTGAAAAATGTGTAAACGAATGTAAAAAATGTAAAATGTACATTTAAAACATTGGTTACACAAAAGTATATGTAAATATAACATGACATAGTAATAATAAGTCTTCAGAAAGTATTTTCCAAACAAATCTGATGAAACAAATGATATCGTACTACCTTATTTACAATATGCTATACACTTTTGCAATTTAGTTATCAATGTTTAATCAAAGCATAAATCAGGATAATATGTTGCCTCTTAGCGGGGATTTCGGTAATTCTTAACAAGCACATAAACCCGCGCCGGTACCGAAATCCCCGCTGTACAAACCTTCAAGTGTAAAAAAATACTGATTTAGGTTTAAATAAAGGGAACAATAGTATTTTTGGCCACCAAAAAGCACGTCCGCGTCAACAAAACGATTGAAATTATGTCAGAAACCCAGCTTTTCATTGTATATATTGCAATACACCATCGGCCGCCGAGAGCGGAATACTGCGCTTGGCCGCTAAACAATGTGGATTGCATCAAATTAAATGTCAATTTTCAATTTTATTACAAAAATAAACACTGCCTTCTTATAAATATGTCAAGCACGTACACTTAACAAAAAAATCGATATATCTTTATGTAATGTAGAAAAGTAAAGCGCTTTAGAGAAAGAAATTAGATCCTTTTTTGCATGACACTGGCAGTATATCATTTTATCTTATATAAATAAGCCACATTTAAGACATGAATATAATTAAAATAAGACACATTTGCATCTTTCATTTCTTGAAAAAAAAATAAGCACGCAGTCACATATAAATAAGATACATTGAAGACACAGAAAAAAATAAATAAGACACATTTGCATCTTTCACTAAATTTTCTTAAAAAAACATGTGAAACTGAAGAAAAACATTTATTACTGACACATTATTCTAAAAGTCGACTGACAACTTAAGTTCAAAGAGGGATTTACAATTAAATAAGATCCATTTTCGCATGATGCTGGTTGTAGAGCAAGCAATACATTTCTTACTGACACATTATTCTAAAAGTCGACAGGCAACATAAATTCAAAGAGGGAACCACAATTAAATAAGATCAATTTTCGCATGATACTGGTTGTATAGCAAGTAGTCACATATTAATTACAGCTTGCATTAGTTGCAATAATTTTGTTAAGTGCGCGTGCTTCTGAACGTTGCGTTAAGCGAGAGTGTTGTCATTTTGTTAGTTTTATATTTTTGTATTATGTATGATTATTGCTTGTTTTGAATTTGAAATAAACGCTTTCTGGCAAATAAGCATCGTCTTAATTTTAATACAAATAATGAACATTTGACATACAAAATGTCCAATAACATACCGGCAATAACATTATATATATGTTAATTTCTGTGCATGTTTATAGCGAAATTATAGCCGACATCGGCAGTTAGGGAAATTTAGTGACACACTTTAACACATCAAACATGCATGATAGTTCTTTTTTCATATGATATTCCCCTGGTTGCTTACCGGTGTATTGGTGCAGTTGATAACCCCGCCGGGACTACAGTAGGGTGCTAATACACACGTGTATCGTGTTCAATACAATCGTCTTAATTTTAATACAAATAATGAACATTTGACATACAAAATGTCCAATAACATATCGGCATTAACATTATATATATGTTAATTTCTTTGCATGTTTATACCGAAATTATAGCCGACATCGGCAGTTAGGGAAATTTTGTGACACACTTTAACAAATCAAACATGCATGATAGTTCTTTTTTCATATGATATTCCCCTGGTTGCTTACCGGTGTATTGGTGCAGTTGATAACCCCGCCGGGACTACAGTAAGGTGCTAATACACACGTGTATCGTGTTCAATACCCGATCCATGCTACAACGTGTAAGAACGGGAATTTCGGTAATTCTAACTTTTTAAGCTTGCGCACCTCTAATGGGCACATATCCAAATATAATTTAATTAATTATTTTCCTAATCAGCATTATTTCACTAAACTACATGCAAATTTGTAGGTAGCTTTCCATGCTTAAAAAAAAATAAACCGATTTTTTCAAAACCACCCTCACGCTCGGCTTTTGTCCAGTTTATTTTCACCCCTGGGGTATATAAAAGTTCCATAATTCATTCAAATTTCCAAATATGGGCATGCAGTTGGTGTGTACAGATGCAGTAAAGGTGTTTAAAGTTAAAACAAGATGAAATAAGTATTCTTTTACAGACATTTATTTTTTTACAAATTTTAATCTATGGAATAGCGCCATGAAATGTAAGTGATTTCAGCCAAGTAAAAATTGGGTCGGTTAAAAACAAAGTGTCATAAAATTCAAAATAGTATCATTTAAGTTATATTTTAAATTAAGTTTTTATAGAAACACTATATACAGCAAAAATACCAAAAAATAAACAGATTTACCGTTTACTTTTTGAAATAAAAATAAAAATGCAACATGCATCATTCGTATTTTCAGCAGTAAATTAATCAATTTAGCCATAACGTTGTTTTAATTTTAAAATTGAATGATGTGCATACAATTTTCAACATATTTAACAATAAACATAGCTTATGTGCTATATTAAATCAAATTACGTTAGAAAAGAAATAAAACGCGTCGCAAAAAGTATGCGATGTCGGCAGGAATCGAACCTGCGCGGGAAAATCCCAAAAGATTTCAATTTCATCGCCTTACCCACTCGGCCACGACAACTTTACATCTGTGTAACCTTAAATTAGATATATATAAGTAAACAGGTAAAAAGGCTCGCTCGATCTTTGAAGAAATCGCGAAATCGTATTTTTCAGATGATAATTGGATCAAAGTCAATATTTATAGTGAAAATAATGTAATCTAAATGAATAAGTTAAACATATATCAAAATTCGAAGTTTGAAAAAAAATAAAATGCATCTCTCGGAAATAAGCGATCATTGAAGATCGGCAATGGCTTATGTATGAAGTGAAAGGACAGTTGAAAGTTTCCATTTTGCACGTTAATGATTCTGATAATATGGTGACAAAGGCAGCAGTCCTATGCAGTAT
The DNA here is from genome assembly GCF_020536995.1 of Dreissena polymorpha. Taxonomy (NCBI): domain Eukaryota; kingdom Metazoa; phylum Mollusca; class Bivalvia; order Myida; family Dreissenidae; genus Dreissena; species Dreissena polymorpha. Next base: position 84,962,213 of record NC_068359.1, read on the forward strand.
TGTGTTTGACCGGAGAGTAGCGTGATCTGTGTCGGTGTTGGGCGCTCTGAGGGCGCAATCCGGCTACATAGGTACATAGAAACCTCTTGTGGCTATAGTCCATGGATCGGGTTCGGCAGACAGGGAACATGTAAATTTTTCGGCGTTAGCTGTATACGCCAGCTTTTCACCTTAGCCTGACCTTTGTTAGCGTCCAATAGAATTCAAATAAAACTTCCCGCGGCCAAGTACAGATGAATACACTTCATTGACTGCATTGGCTGATTTGAGAATACGGCCAGAACATTGGAAACATGTCCGCGTCTTTGGAAAACTGTTTAACTGCGTGTTCAGCATGAAACAATTTTATATCTAATGAAAAGGCTTAATAGATAGAACAGTTTTACACTCAATCTCGACATCAATACAGTTTGTGCGTCCACCTTTTATTTTCAGAAGATTTTCAGCGCGAGAACGTTTGCATTTAAAGGCTATGTTCTCATATTTAGTACTAACATTTTAATTCCTGTCAACATGTTAACATGTTAAAGTATAGAGAGCAGTGTAAGCGAAGACTCACTTTAATGCATTGCATTTCAACTCGCGAGGTATATCGGGTCAATTTGCGGCCACTGTGTGTGAATGTCAGAGTTTACATACAGGTCATCGCTGCGTCTCTACCCTATGTGCTGATCGGAGCTCGCGGCCAGGAAAATAATCGTTACATAATAAAGACGCTATAGCGTGAACTAGGTGAACTGGAATTTTCTTTAGACCAGACAGATGTTAAATGAAGATATCCAGCATATGGTTTGTCAATAACAGATTCTTAATGTGTTTTACAACAATACCATGATAAATATTATTTTTAATTAATTTAACAAGAATTATGCCATCATATTGTCTAATGAATTAAGCATGAGCGCAATGATTCTCGATACTGTTAATAATCGAATCAAATAGCAACGCCAGACAAACCACTAAAACAGGTTTGTTCGAAGAACGCGCGTATAAATATTTAAAATATGTACGGATACTTCGCGTGTGGCCGGTTGACTCATATGTTTCACTTCCATTCTTCTTTTGGTTTTCTGTTTTGTATCTATACGTTTATGACCAGCAATATGTAATAATGTAAAATAAGCCGCGAAAACTCCGCGTATCATCCCGTACTGCGTTTGCTGCAGCTAAGAACTGCACAGAAAAAGACATTCGCTATCTTTGATCTCATTCATTGAAGTCTTTACCTATCATTAACTGCAACCACAATCGAAGCCGTATATCTGTTTTAAAGATATTTCTTGTTATATGTATGTTTTATATCTTAATTACCTAAACGTATATTTATCCTGGTTACTTATTTACTGAGGTATGAGTTAGTCGCAATGATTGTAGATACGTTGTACTATATTTAGTAAGTATTTGGAGGACGAGTGGCACGGGCACGCGCTTTAATATCACTTATGCAAGGAACGCGTTTTGTTTATATACGTATTTTTGATATTCCGATAGGCTTAAGGGAGGTAACTTATTCAAGTAAAACGCGATATTTTTGCAATGCCTTTTTATAACTCTTGTTTAATTAATTACATACGAATATACAGCTAAATTTAAGATGATTTTTACCAGAAAAAAATTTCGGAGAAAGATATATTGAGATTTTGATATTCCATAGAATGCGAGTCTCCATATATATTTTCTATTGCAGGGGAGGTAATTTAAAAATTTTAAAGTCTCCGAATTGGTCTTTGTTGTATCTATTTACGTTTATTTTCAAGCTTATGGCGATTAAAAAATTAATTATTATTAGTATATGCTCACATGGATATTGGTACGGATATATCGTGTTCATATAACTGTTACTACATCCATTTCATTCATCATTCAGGTCGGGCTACACAAATCTCGTGAAGAGGCCAGTAGGACCTGTAAACAAACTCTCATACACACACTCTTCACTCATCGTGGCGCTCTCGCATGTCTGAGGCGATATATAAGATCGATGTCATATATAATACTGTATTCGCTGGTATTTTCGGTTGATATATTTGACTGCTTAGGACGCAATGAATATAGTGTATTTATATTTAATCGAAGTGAGCACATTGTTGTTTCTGGCGGTATTCAATTTCTGGTAATAGTTTCGCGATTAAAGACGTCGGTTCTCGGTTAGGTGTGGAATGTTCTTATTTGTTAATGTGCCAAGTGCTTAAAGGCGGTTTATCGCACTTTATTAGTCGGCGTTTCAAGAGAATGGGTAATAAATGCAAATCAGTAGGTGCTTAGAAGACTTAAGTACGGCAAGAACCACAACTCACTCTGCTAGGAACGATTACCACTGCCTGTCTGCAGCAGACGACAAATGATTCTGCTCTAGCAGTGAATGTATATACCAGCTTGTAAACGCCATTGGCCAGTCTAGTGTTTATCATTAAAATATGCACATATTGGCTGCTTTCATGGAAAACGAGGCTTAATGCACGTCAAATAAGATTAGCCTGTGCACAATGATAAGCATATGCAATGCAAACAAGCTAATCAAGGACGACAACAGCGAACAACTAAAGTGCCTTCAGCGCTTTGATTTATAATATACATTATGTCCTATGTTATATGGCGTATAGCTACTAATATATGTGTGTATAAAATATGTTAACCGTCTTTATTTTTTAAATAAATGAAATCATACTGAAACTCTACGAATTGAGGATTTACATGTTTTTATGAGCTGTCAAAGATTATTACAAACAACAATTATTATCTTTTTTAATGCAGACACTTTAAAAGACTGTGGGTGCGGACCCAGGATCCTGCGATAAATCAAACGGAAAGGTACTTTAGGTACTTAAGCTACGTTGAAGAAACTCGGACATTGTTGACGCCCTGTCTTCAATAAATACTGTTTTTGAGTGAGGTTAAACTTACAAATGTATTTGTTAGCCAATTGACGTGTATCGTGGTATTTTGAAATTATTTTTAAAATAACTGGGCTAAGCATTGGTTTCGGTAGAAAAGTACTGCAACAATTTCGCTAGATTTGAACACATTTTAACACTCCGCATTATGATATTTTGATTCAATTTTTCATATTTATACCAAGTGAGTTTCCATTTGACCGCCTTGCGGATACAGATCCATTAGCATGTGCTTGTGTATTATAATAACAATTAATGAGTTAATTTACTACTTACAGTATCGTTATTTTCATCAACATCATCGTTATCAACGTTATCATGATCATCATCATCAACATAATCATCATCTCATCATTATCATCATCATCATTATCATCATCATCATCATCATCATCATCATCATCATCATCATCATCATCATCATCATCATCATCATCATCATCATCATCATCATCATCATCATCATCATCATCATCATCATCGTCATCATCATCGTCATCATCATCATCATCATCATCATCATCATCGTCGTCGTTGTCGTCGTCGTCGTCGTCGTCGTCGTCGTCGCCCTCGTCCTGCTCCTCCGCCTCCACCGCATCATCAGCAGCAGCATCGTCATCAGCAACAGCAGCAGCATTATCGTCACTATCACCAACAACATCGTTATGGTCGTCATCGTCGTGATCATCATCATCAGTGTCATCATCATCATCATCATCGTCATTGTTATCGTCGTTTTTCTCCTCCTCGTCGTCGTCATCGTCATCATCGTCGTCATCGTCATTCTCATCATGAACAATTTCAACAACCGTAAAACCTATCGCTCAGCTCATTTTTGCAGTGAATTCGGATGTTATATCAAATCTTTTTGATTAATAGAGTTTGCTGCTTAATGTATTAATAACTAAATAATAATGTTGATAATATTGAAAATAAATGGTTTCAATTTTATTTATCCGTTTAAGATGCAGTATTTGACCAAGTCAATTTGTCGCTAAAAGTAGTCATTACACATTCAATCCAAAAAGCGTTACGAGTTGCTATTGAAACTATAATCGCATTCCGATAAAAATGGTGTCTGTATTAGGGCCTGTTTAATTTCTACGCTTAATTGCAATTCATAAAAATATTTTTAAGGGTACCGGTATATCTAGACACACTCTGTTATCCAAACAATCCTTGTGATCATAAACAAATAAACAATGAAATATAAATAAAATTAGATGATAAAAAATGGTATCTTCCTTTTTGCTGTTGCTAGTTATCAACAGAGTAGCAAAACTTTTAAATATAAATTATATTCAATTCATAGCACGCTTAAAGATTTGAAGTTTATCTAAATCTATAAGCACAAACATATTTATGTTTGTTAATACAAAGCTGTAGCAGTTTTCTGATTGCGCTTGAAAAGATGTGATTGTTGTTGTTGCATTAATAGTATCATTAGTTTGTATTTCCAGATTAGGTATTCCACCATACATTTTGTTTTTAATCATATGTCTTATAATTGGCATTGCAATATTTCAATAACGAGTAATCAACACAATTGACTTTATGTATTTTTAATTGTTTATCCATATTATCATTAACACTTGAGGGAAAAATAAGCTGTGTCATTTTTTATTTTTTATTTTACTTATGGTTCAGACAACTCTGCTTTTACTATATGCCGTAATAATTATAAGTTTCCGTTCACTTAAAGATATTGTTTTTCGTGTTGGAAAATTTAAATACAAAAAATATTTAGAGACAAGTGTGTTATGTTTGTTTGTCAATTATTTAATTGAAGTAGAAATAATACATCAGTGTACATAGTTTTATTGTGTTGTTCCCTTCGTTCTTTACTTTAAAAATGCAACTTAACAGCTTTGCAATCAACTGAAATAATATATAAAAAGTAAAAACAATAAACGTTTGGCTTTCTTAATACGATATCATTTCAAACGCTGTTGGAAGGAACCATTGCTTATTAGAGGTTTACAAGGTAATTTACCCAAGTACGCAAATGTAATGGTCGATTGCCCTTAGGCATGATTCTGTTTTATTACTTTAATCCGGTTGTAAAAATGCATGACCGAAGGGTCATCAGATAAGCAAAAACAGGGTCAAAATCTGATAAAATAGCGCTGTTTAACTGACTGTACGAAAATCCGTATGTCCGAAAATTTAGAATCATGAAAACATAAATATTTTGGCTTAAAAAGGAAATGTAAGAAAATTTAGAATGTAAGAGAAAATACGGTGGTTTTATGGTGTTTAAATCGATTAGAAATAGCAAAACCTTAAGACATTATCTCAAGTGTGATTTTCAAAAGATTTTATATGAATGTACACACACGGTAAAACTAGTCTATTAAAATGAAATACCTTCATTGGTTCTCATGTTTTTAATATTTATTAAATATAGGTATTTGTGAACACTTGTTGTTATATAATATTGAAATGTACACGCATACTGAACATAAAATCATTAGCATAACGGCTAAGTTGGTTTTTACTAAGATTGCAATAGTGTTTATTTTATTATTATGAATCTTATGAGGATAATTTTGAAAGTATGACACAGAGTATCTGAAGAAGATATAGACATAATCACATATGTTGTTGTTGTTGTGGTTATTGTTTCAATATTTTTATGAGTATCATACATTCAATGACGAATAGCTATTAATTTGTCATACAAACACCATAATTATTATTGGATTGCGGAGATTAAACAAATCGATTCCCTAGTAACTGATATAACTGATACATTTTTTGAGCGACAATTTGAAACTAAATCTAGTATTATTTAAATTTGATTATTTTAATTGCAGACTTTTTTTATTAACCCCAATTATTGTGTACGCAACGTTTCTTTTATTTAAATCGCTGAGTACGAAGCATCAAGCTATTTTTTAATTAATTGACAGTGATCTTTAATGTATGTCATAATATAAATTGAAATCAATCTTAATTAAAGCTTGAGCGGTTGGTTTGTAATAAGTTTTGTAAATGTTGCTGTAGGATATGTATGCACAATAAATACTAACGCTCTGGCATATTGTGATGGTGATATGATTATATATTGCACAATGAATATGTGATGATGTTCTTGTGATAATATTGAGGCTATAATTAGTTTTTGAATTAAGCTAGCTAATTTCAAATAAGATACAAACACATCCCAATCCTAAAATTATCAGTAAGTTATAGTATTGTTTGCCTCTAGGCGCATAATTAATTGAAGGCCTAGTTTATCTGTTAATCCTCGCCCCATGTGGTGTCCCAGTGGGTACACTGATATTAATACACGATGTATTGGTCCACCATTAAATCTCTTATCAAAACATGTCTCTCAGGGGACTGAAAAATGGCTGTGTAGATACAACAAATACTACTACAACGGAGACTAAGATAACACATGTTACAATTAATTTGTCTTCCTTGCGTTCTTCTTATACGACAAACACTTCTTAAACAAAAAAGCAAAAAGCCGCTACTGCTACTGCTTCGGCTACTCTTACTGCTACTGCTACTGCTACTGCTGCCGCTGCCGCTGCCACTGCCACTGCCGCTGCCACTGCCGCTGCCACTGCCGCGGCCACTGCCACTGCCGCTGCCACTGCCGCTGCCAGTGCTGCTGCTGCTGCTGCTGCTACTGATAGTGCTACTGCTACTGCCACTGCTACTGCCACTGCCACTGCCGCTGCCACTGCCGCTGCTGCTGTTGCTTCTGATAGTGCTACTGCTACTGCTGCTGCTGCTGCTCCTGCTGCTGTTGCTGCTGCTACTGTTACTGCTACTGATACGGCTACTGATACTGCTACTTCTACTGCTAGTGCTACTGCTACTGCTACTGCTACTGATTCTGCTACTGCTACTGCTGCTGCTGCTACTGCTGCTGCTGCTGCTACTGCTACTATTGATAATATTTCTCCTTCTACTTCTCTTTCTAATATTGCTAGCGATGCTTCATAATTTATTTTTAAATGTATCATTTTGTTAAAACAGGAAAGAACTGTTATATATATTTTCTTAAAGGGATCTTTCCACGCTTTGGTAAATTGACAAAATTGAAAAAAGTTGTTTCAGATTCGTAAGTTTTCGTTTTAGTTATGATATTTGTGAGGAAACAGTAATACTGGACATTTACCATGCTCTAATATAGCCATTATATGCATCTTTTGACGATTTTAAAACCTAAAAATTATAAAGCGTTGCAACGCGAAACGATTGAATAATTTGGAGAGTTCTGTTTTTGTCGTTAAATTTTGTGAAACTACGAAGATTGCTTATATAAGGTATAAAATACGTCGAGAATGTGTACTCGGCGGAATAGCTCAGTAGGCATAAGCGTTTATACTACAGGACTCTGCCAGGACTCCAGGGGTCACTGGTTCGAACCCTGCTCCGGGCAATGTACATTTCCTTTTTTTTTTTTTTTTTTCTTGATTTTTTACTGGAGCTTTTATGATCCAATGTTTACATTTATCAATATAAAGCATTTAATGAATAAGTTAAAAAAATGCCAAAATCTGTGAAAAGGCCCCTTTAAAGGTGTAAAGAATCTAAACTTTTCTGCGATTAAAGTTTTATTTAACTGGATTAGTATAGGCCACATAACAGACGCTATTGTACTGATTTGTACTAAACAACATTTTGTCATAATCAACAGTTTTAACATGCCGCAGTTTCCTTGGAAGTTGACCTTTGATTGGAGTTATGTATAAAACATTAACAAGGTATTTGTTGACAGTTTGTCCTGTCACAATTATATATTAGTTGAGCCAAACGTGTGATAAAGATCCCTTTTGGGGTGGCGATAAATACTATTTATAGTGTTCAACAGTGGGGGACTGAGAAAACATATGTTACAATTAATTTGTCTACTTTGCCTGCTTCTTCTTTATATATTTTTCTTGCTAATCGTTTAAGTTTAGTTTTAGTTAAGTAGGTATATCAATTTACATTTGTTGATAGATATTTATTTGGATAGTAATAGTATGTTTTATTTGACTTGACATCATTGAACCGGTTTATTCATTGATAAGATCGGGATCTCCACAGGTGTTTAATCTCGATTGTTAGGTGGGGAGAAGGGTCCGAATGATAATGTTGTCGTCGGCTTACGAATCACATTTCACAAGTTTTAGACAAATATGCATACATTATAAACCTAATTTAAGTATTACATAGATAATAACTTATCTTTATTTTGATGAACTACGTTTAAGGTATAAAACTATAATTATCTATGTGTTGTGTGCCGCATACATACCATCTTGCTTTTTTAAATTTGATCACAACGGTCCGAAGTCATAAACATTCATTATGCATGGTTGCTAAAGCACAGTGTATACTAACTAACCTATGTTTATTGTTGCTTGCTAGGGTTATTATTATTATTTTTTTTTTTTTTTTTTATTTTTTTGGGGGGGTGGGGGTGGGAGGGCTTTTATAGAAGATTTCAACTAGTCCTTCAATTAACGAAAAAAAAATATTGGTATAGGAAATATAAAAGAGTAATAGACAGCTTCATTCATGCTGTTCTATTATGGTGTTTTAACGCATATAATTATGTATGGTTGATGAAGCACATTGTATGCTACCGATGTTTATTGTTGTTTGATGATGATGTTAAGTTGTTGTTGCTGTTGTTGTTAATGATGTTGAGGAGGAGGAGGAGGAGGAAGAAGAAGAAGAAGAAGAAGAAGAAGATGATGATGATGATGATGATGATGATGATGATGATGATGGTGGTGATGGTAGTAGTGACGACGACGACGATGATGATGATTTTGATTATGATAATGAGATTTGAATTAAATTAATGCGCAAAGATTTTTCTTTTTAGCGGCCAAATGCAGATATCTGCGCTCGGCCGCTGTAAGGGTTATGTAATATTTGCAATCTACATAGGAGTCAATAGCAGATACCAAGCACCATATGCTTATGAGAAACAAAAGCAAAATATTGGCAATCGCTGAAATCTCGAATATGACTTAATCATTTTATTAAATGAAAACCGGTAACTATTTTAAACGGTTATTATATTGCAACAACTTAGCGGTGTTTATCCAAAAGACCATTGTTATAATTACAGGGACGTCAATAGGCCAAACTATTCAGGAAATATGATTTGAGTCGTCAAGGATAGATTTTGAGATCAATGTACGTCCGATGAGATTTAAAGGGAGTTGGAGGCGTAGGGACAGATTCGTTCGAGTACGCGATCATTTGAGAACAAATTATGTTGAAGCTTTATCGGAATTCCGGAAATTTGCGATCGGTACCGATTTTTCCTGGTTCTTTTTTATTGATTCTGATAAGTTAGCGGCCGGCACGGACATGAATATTAACTGACGAAAACCTCTTCGCTACTTTCCGAAAATCTTCGACATGTTGCAAATATCCGTAATATTCCGCATTGTACTCACCAGAAATTGCAACTAGAAAGACTACAATAAATCAGTTAGCTACGGCTCGGGCGGGGATTTACCTTTTATCCCTGTAAGGGACCTAATGCCCCAGACTACCGGCTATTTTTCCGGAATTCGAACTTGATACACTTGATATCCCTGAATTAAATATTTATATCCGCAATTTTGATCTCTAGAGTGCTGACTGTTAGTATTGTATTTGACTGGAATGACTGTCGATTATGTGTTTTTAAGATTAAAACAAGCTTACGAAGAACTTTGTGTTTGCTTTTTTGTACGCTTTCTTTTTAAAAATGTATTGTCCGCCACGGACGCAAAAATTGACCAAATGTACCAGATTGTGGTCTCTTTAAAGTGCTATGTTTTTACTGCCGTGATATCTTTAACAATCTACACATTATTGATCGTGGACGTTTTATACTCTTATTGAATTTGTTTCCTCAAAATATGCTCTTCTATTAGTAGATGTTTAGGTGACGATGTTCTAATTATAGATCTTACACGGCCAAGAAACACTAGATAGGTCTTTGCAAAGAGAGCTGTTGGATATCGTGAATGCGTTCAATGTGGCCTGTTTATTTCAGAAAGCTATGTGCAATGTTTTATGGGGATTTCTATCAAATTGCCAATTGCAAAATTTGATTTAATTCATTCGGACCTACAAGCGGGAAACTTCTTCATTAAAATTCAATGGGCTTTTAAGAAGTTCGTTGAAAGGCCAAATTTGACGTTAAACAGCAACGCCAAAAAAATTGCTACTCAGTCTTATTTATCACTTTTTTTGTAAGATTTACCAGTAGACGTTCTTCAGTGAAATTAAGCAAACACACAGTGCCGTCAAATATGGAAGGGTATTTAGGTAAAATTACATCCTTCTTTGTGACTGTGTCATGATTCTTGATGGTACTTTCAATTAGTATGTAGACACCTTTTCATGCTTGATGACACTTACATCTTGCCTGATGTCCAATGTCTATTTACATTCTGCTTAATGGTATCATGCATGTGTACAGATGCAACATTCTTGTTCGTTAATTGCATGCTGCATATGTGTATGTTGGTTTGTGCAGAGAGACTTGTGCAATAGGCGCAGTGCATAATGAAATCAAATATTAATGCGTTTAATAAATTAACGCGATGGTAAGATGTGAGTTTCACCCAAGCACAAAGCAACATACTATCATGCATGATACAACGATGTCAATTGACAGTCATTCCGAAATGCTACGGAGGACCACGGAAATTTACGGCGTATAACGGAAATTTTATGTTATAGGAGAAGTTGCGCACCTTTGTAAGATATTTGCTACTGAACCGAAATTAACCGCGTGTTTGTAGACTTAACTTTTTTTTGGTTAATGACTAACCATAATATTTGTACAGTAATTTACCTTCAATAACCAAAGAAAGTCTATGGATATATTTCAATATATGCTACTAATGCATGTATGCAGAGCTCCAGATAAGACGCTTAAAGTCGTAAAAATTGAATTAAATTTAGTCAAAAAGTAGACTTAAATTCTGTGCGTACGGTTACACATTGGAAAAATAAAATAAGAATTCAAAATGTGTGATCATGCGTAAAACTCAATATCAATGCATATAATGTAAACATTTTATCAATGAGTTCCCACTCGTCTAGGCCCTCATTACAATTATGAAATCAACAGCACTTAACGTTATTATGAATAACAGACCATCTTTACAACAGTCGAAAAGCCGAACGTTTTCCATTATCTGGTCCTTTTATCGCAAAAAGTCTGCTGTAACCCCCGCAATTGTCATTAGCTCTTCTTAGACTATAAACCTAAATGCGGATGTGCCAAAAATTATATTTACCTGAAAAAAAAGAATTAATAATAGACTTTAAGGCTGGATTATTATAGAGTGTAAACCAAGATTTTGCTGAAAAAGTTATCTGGAACTTTGCATGTATGTTGAGAGGAAATCGATTACATAATTTCAAATTTACTAGAGTACTTTTATATTGCACCACATAAAATGCTTTAAAACTATAATATTGAAGTGCGCATATAAACTTTATTATAGATGGGTAGGTATTTCGTGTCAATCTCTTTCACATATGAAAGAGCTGTTGGTCATGCTGCTTTAAGTACATATAGATGCATGACACAATTTAGATTAAGCAAAATAAAACACTAGGTATTTGCCAAGAGTCAAATATATACGAGCAGTAAGAGCGTAATCGTGCACAGCGAGACTTACTCATGTAGAATTTAAAACTCTAATTGCTTTCTTTCGAAATAATTTCATGTGTCCGATCTAATATGCAATATGCCCGGTGTTTTTTTTGCGGATTAATGTTCCGTTTTAGAACCATAATTAACGAATGCCTCAATATTTTCAAAAATTAACACCGGAATAATGTTCACCGACATTTTTTCATACAGATTGGATATAAATATATAGAGCTTAACAAAAAATACATTAAGCCCTGTTCTCCCGGCACACGTGCTGGACACACAGGTGGTTAGCGTGTGGCTATGATAATAATTAGTGAAAACATCTTTTTGAATGATAAATAATCATATTAAAACGAAAAATCAAATTTTCTATATAAAAAAAAATCACTACCGTTTATATATAACAAGGTATCCAACTCGAAATCATCCGAAAACGGGGTGCATCGTTTTGAGCAGCCATTACTAAATTAATTTTGCAGCGATTTTCATGACCCGGTCTTATTCAACGCAGAAATGAATTTCCTTTTAGGAAATGTATATATATTGTTATATTTCTACACATGCTGGGTCAAATTTTAAGAAATAAAGCTATACATAATTCGCTTGACCCAGTTGTTATCGATCAGACCGTATTTATGAATGAAATCTCCAGTTGTAAAGACACAACTCCGCATTGGAGCAATGAAATCACTCTTGTGTTTAAAATGTCAGTTCGTTGAAATGTATGTAAACAAAGGTTTGAAAATGCGCTGGACAGTTAGTTTTGATGCATAATTCTACGGCAAGCACGGTAAGAATGTTTTTTTCATACGTTTTATTGAATAATGGTATCGAGGTTCGTGAACTTTGCAGGGAAAATGCCCATTTCCCCGTGAAGATTTCAGTCATGAATACTGTCTGATCGATCACAGCTGGGTCACGCGAGTTGTGTATCGTGTTATTTTTTAAAAGTTGACCCAGTATTTGTAAAAATATTGCATGACATATACATTCCCAGAAAGGAAATTTATTTCTGCGTTGAATAAGACCAAGATCGTGAAAATCGCAAAATTGATGAAGTAATGGCTGTTTAAAACGATGCATCCCGTTTTCGGATGATTTCGAGTTGGATACCTTGTTGAATATATATTTAACTTATTTTTTTTAAGAAAAGTTGATTTTTCGTTATAATATGATTACTTATCATTCCCAAAATATGTTTTCACTAACTAGTATTATAGCCACACGCTAACCACCTGTAGCTGGACACTTTTAAAAAACACAATACAAATTCAAGTACTTATGCACTTAATTGATTGTAAACAATGACGGTTGAAATCCGTGCGTGGGAATTTTTCTGGTAACCAAGAGCGACGTCAACGTTCATGACAAACCTGTTTATATGACATTTATTTATTGATTTTTTCCATTTTGATTGAAAATTATGTTTTATGATATTTTAATACATGTAGATGAAGTAGTTGTTTTCTCAACGAGGAGTACAATAGTTGTACAGTACTAGACACGAGTACTTGTAACTTTCAGGTTTCTCTGTATACCACAGACATTATATAGTCATAAAATGATAAATATGTGTTTATAGAAATTGTAATTATAGCATGGTAAATAGACTAGAGAAATCTGAAAGTTTCACGCACAGGTCTGTGGCAATGGGGGTTTGGGCTACTTTATAAATATGAGGTCGATATGCAATGCACATCGGTAGATTACGTCTACTGTAATTATTTGGACTAGGGAAGGGCCACAATTCCAACACATCAGCCCCGTTATGTTCTGAATAAAATACATGTATAATTTCTTGAGTGCCAATTGCATCTTACAAATATCAAAAACATTCACGGCAGTCAATTCATTGTTGTAAACGTACTGGTCTTCATGGCAATAATGAACGTATTTAGTTTAATGGAGATTATATAACGAAGGGAACTAATTCAGCTTATTCAGTTTACTAGTCAAAATGATTCGGATGTTTTTCGCTTTTTTTCCGAAAAGTAATTTATTCAACATACGGAAAATAAACGCGCGCCACCTGATGTCATAATTTAGTAACTTGCATTCTGCTTACTGCCTGTTGCTAACTGCCGTTGTTAATGACGCTTAGTGGCAAAACCGATTATGACTGGTTTCAGGAATAATGAACACACCAAACATTGGATAGTCACCAAGCATGTTGAAACAATCATCAAGTATAACCGATAGGGAACAAGCATGTTGGAACTGTCATGAAGCATGTTAGAATAAACATCACGCATAATGTAATATTATTCATGAATGATGTAATGTTGCAGCAATCATCAAGTATAAACGAATAGACAACAAGCATGTTGGAATTGTCATAAAGCAAATTAGAATAAGCATCAGTCATAATGTAAATATTCACCACGAATGATGTAACTTTTACCTAAATATCCTTCCATAGACATGTGTTGTTACTAAAATAGACATAGAGATTTGAGCATTGGGGAGTGACCTAATCATACTGTGCTTTAGCAGTATTACGGAATACCGTTAGTGCCATCGTGGTTACACATTAAAATCCAGAGGGCGAGAACGCGAGAACGCGATAGTACGATGGCGACAATGTGACAATACGATGATGACAGGGTGACAATACGATGGCGACAATGCGATAGTACGATGGCGACAATGCGAGAACGCGATTAATACGATGACGACAATCAGACAGTGCGATGACGACAGTGCGACAATACGATGGCGACAGTGAGATAGTACGATGGCGACAATACTACAGTTCGATAGTGCGATAATACGATGACGACAGTGCGAAATACGATGACGACAGTGCGACAATACGATGGCGATAGCCGACAGTGCGATAGTACGATGGTGCCAATGCGATAACGCGATAGTATGATGGCGGCAATTCGAAAATGCGATGGCGACAGTGCGACAATACGATGGCGACAATGCGATAGAACGATGGCGACATTGCGATGATACCACGGCGACAGTACGATATGACTATCGCATTGTCGCCCCCGTACTATCGCACTGCCGCCATTGTATTGTCGCACTGTCGCATTGTCGTCATCGTACTAGCGCGTTTTCGCAATCGTACGAACGCATTGTCGCCATCGTATTGTCGCACTGTCGTCATCGTACTTTCGCGTTCTCGCATTCTCGCCCTCTCTGGATTTTAATGAGTAACCACGGTGGCCCTAACGGTATTTTGTACAGTAAAGTGCCGTAAAATCTGGTTTGGAATAACAATTTTTATGCCGAAAACAGATGTTGAAAACCCGACTTTGTTTTATAAGTAGTAGTCTAAATATACAATGAGTTTTCCGAGCATTAAATAAACATATTAAAATAAAATTCATGTTCGTATCAGTTGAAGTTCTTGTTAATAGTAGAAGCAAAGAACACAATAAAACGCTGATTGGGCTTACTAATTTGAGGCAAGAAAAAACACATCGCGCTATTATATATAAACATATAACGCGCATCCGCAAAGTTCGAGCGCCCGTCTCGGTGCCGTCGTTCCGGTGAAAGTTTCGCACAGAGCTACCGAGTTTGGATATGAGACCACGAATCATGGCTGACTTTATATATCAGTCAGCGTAGTACCTGACCAGACTGCGCGTTGGACAAAGATAGGATGGACCGACAAACTTCGGCCCGCATATGACATAAGACCCATTTTCGCATGACGCGGGTCATCTGACCTTTATAATGTGTATATAGCTTTGAATGGAATTTGCACATAGTTTTTGGCAGG
>NC_068359.1:84977571-85005071 GCF_020536995.1 Dreissena polymorpha
GTCAACAAAACGATTGAAATTATGTCAGAAACCCAGCTTTTTCATTGTATATATTGCAATACACCATCGGCCGCCGAGAGCGGAATACTGCGCTTGGCCGCTAAACAATGTGGATTGCATCAAATTAAATGTCAATTTTCAATTTTATTACAAAAATAAACACTGCCTTCTTATAAATATGTCAAGCACGTACACTTAACAAAAAAATCGATATATCTTTATGTAATGTAGAAAAGTAAAGCGCTTTAGAGAAAGAAATTAGATCCTTTTTTGCATGACACTGGCAGTATATCATTTTATCTTATATAAATAAGCCACATTTAAGACATGAATATAATTAAAATAAGACACATTTGCATCTTTCATTTCTTGAAAAAAAAATAAGCACGCAGTCACATATAAATAAGATACATTGAAGACACAGAAAAAAATAAATAAGACACATTTGCATCTTTCACTAAATTTTCTTAAAAAACATGTGAAACTGAAGAAAAACATTTATTACTGACACATTATTCTAAAAGTCGACTGACAACTTAAGTTCAAAGAGGGATTTACAATTAAATAAGATCCATTTTCGCATGATGCTGGTTGTAGAGCAAGCAATACATTTCTTACTGACACATTATTCTAAAAGTCGACAGGCAACATAAATTCAAAGAGGGAACCACAATTAAATAAGATCAATTTTCGCATGATACTGGTTGTATAGCAAGTAGTCACATATTAATTACAGCTTGCATTAGTTGCAATAATTTTGTTAAGTGCGCGTGCTTCTGAACGTTGCGTTAAGCGAGAGTGTTGTCATTTTGTTAGTTTTATATTTTTGTATTATGTATGATTATTGCTTGTTTTGAATTTGAAATAAACGCTTCTGGCAAATAAGCATCGTCTTAATTTTAATACAAATAATGAACATTTGACATACAAAATGTCCAATAACATACCGGCAATAACATTATATATATGTTAATTTCTGTGCATGTTTATAGCGAAATTATAGCCGACATCGGCAGTTAGGGAAATTTAGTGACACACTTTAACACATCAAACATGCATGATAGTTCTTTTTTCATATGATATTCCCCTGGTTGCTTACCGGTGTATTGGTGCAGTTGATAACCCCGCCGGGACTACAGTAGGGTGCTAATACACACGTGTATCGTGTTCAATACAATCGTCTTAATTTTAATACAAATAATGAACATTTGACATACAAAATGTCCAATAACATATCGGCATTAACATTATATATATGTTAATTTCTTTGCATGTTTATACCGAAATTATAGCCGACATCGGCAGTTAGGGAAATTTTGTGACACACTTTAACAAATCAAACATGCATGATAGTTCTTTTTTCATATGATATTCCCCTGGTTGCTTACCGGTGTATTGGTGCAGTTGATAACCCCGCCGGGACTACAGTAAGGTGCTAATACACACGTGTATCGTGTTCAATACCCGATCCATGCTACAACGTGTAAGAACGGGAATTTCGGTAATTCTAACTTTTTAAGCTTGCGCACCTCTAATGGGCACATATCCAAATATAATTTAATTAATTATTTTCCTAATCAGCATTATTTCACTAAACTACATGCAAATTTGTAGGTAGCTTTCCATGCTTAAAAAAAAATAAACCGATTTTTTCAAAACCACCCTCACGCTCGGCTTTTGTCCAGTTTATTTTCACCCCTGGGGTATATAAAAGTTCCATAATTCATTCAAATTTCCAAATATGGGCATGCAGTTGGTGTGTACAGATGCAGTAAAGGTGTTTAAAGTTAAAACAAGATGAAATAAGTATTCTTTTACAGACATTTATTTTTTTACAAATTTTAATCTATGGAATAGCGCCATGAAATGTAAGTGATTTCAGCCAAGTAAAAATTGGGTCGGGTTAAAAACAAAGTGTCATAAAATTCAAAATAGTATCATTTAAGTTATATTTTAAATTAAGTTTTTATAGAAACACTATATACAGCAAAAATACCAAAAATAAACAGATTTACCGTTTACTTTTTGAAATAAAAATAAAATGCAACATGCATCATTCGTATTTTCAGCAGTAAATTAATCAATTTAGCCATAACGTTGTTTTAATTTTAAAATTGAATGATGTGCATACAATTTTCAACATATTTAACAATAAACATAGCTTATGTGCTATATTAAATCAAATTACGTTAGAAAAGAAATAAAACGCGTCGCAAAAAGTATGCGATGTCGGCAGGAATCGAAACCTGCGCGGGAAAATCCCAAAAGATTTCAATTTCATCGCCTTACCCACTCGGCCACGACAACTTTACATCTGTGTAACCTTAAATTAGATATATATAAGTAAACAGGTAAAAAGGCTCGCTCGATCTTTGAAGAAATCGCGAAATCGTATTTTTCAGATGATAATTGGATCAAAGTCAATATTTATAGTGAAAATAATGTAATCTAAATGAATAAGTTAAACATATATCAAAATTCGAAGTTTGAAAAAAAATAAAATGCATCTCTCGGAAATAAGCGATCATTGAAGATCGGCAATGGCTTATGTATGAAGTGAAAGGACAGTTGAAAGTTTCCATTTTGCACGTTAATGATTCTGATAATATGGTGACAAAGGCAGCAGTCCTATGCAGTATTGTGTTTGACCGGAGAGTAGCGTGATCTGTGTCGGTGTTGGGCGCTCTGAGGGCGCAATCCGGCTACATAGGTACATAGAAACCTCTTGTGGCTATAGTCCATGGATCGGGTTCGGCAGACAGGGAACATGTAAATTTTTCGGCGTTAGCTGTATACGCCAGCTTTTCACCTTAGCCTGACCTTTGTTAGCGTCCAATAGAATTCAAATAAAACTTCCCGCGGCCAAGTACAGATGAATACACTTCATTGACTGCATTGGCTGATTTGAGAATACGGCCAGAACATTGGAAACATGTCCGCGTCTTTGGAAAACTGTTTAACTGCGTGTTCAGCATGAAACAATTTTATATCTAATGAAAAGGCTTAATAGATAGAACAGTTTTACACTCAATCTCGACATCAATACAGTTTGTGCGTCCACCTTTTATTTTCAGAAGATTTTCAGCGCGAGAACGTTTGCATTTAAAGGCTATGTTCTCATATTTAGTACTAACATTTTAATTCCTGTCAACATGTTAACATGTTAAAGTATAGAGAGCAGTGTAAGCGAAGACTCACTTTAATGCATTGCATTTCAACTCGCGAGGTATATCGGGTCAATTTGCGGCCACTGTGTGTGAATGTCAGAGTTTACATACAGGTCATCGCTGCGTCTCTACCCTATGTGCTGATCGGAGCTCGCGGCCAGGAAAATAATCGTTACATAATAAAGACGCTATAGCGTGAACTAGGTGAACTGGAATTTTCTTTAGACCAGACAGATGTTAAATGAAGATATCCAGCATATGGTTTGTCAATAACAGATTCTTAATGTGTTTTACAACAATACCATGATAAATATTATTTTTAATTAATTTAACAAGAATTATGCCATCATATTGTCTAATGAATTAAGCATGAGCGCAATGATTCTCGATACTGTTAATAATCGAATCAAATAGCAACGCCAGACAAACCACTAAAACAGGTTTGTTCGAAGAACGCGCGTATAAATATTTAAAATATGTACGGATACTTCGCGTGTGGCCGGTTGACTCATATGTTTCACTTCCATTCTTCTTTTGGTTTTCTGTTTTGTATCTATACGTTTATGACCAGCAATATGTAATAATGTAAAATAAGCCGCGAAAACTCCGCGTATCATCCCGTACTGCGTTTGCTGCAGCTAAGAACTGCACAGAAAAAGACATTCGCTATCTTTGATCTCATTCATTGAAGTCTTTACCTATCATTAACTGCAACCACAATCGAAGCCGTATATCTGTTTTTAAAGATATTTCTTGTTATATGTATGTTTTATATCTTAATTACCTAAACGTATATTTATCCTGGTTACTTATTTACTGAGGTATGAGTTAGTCGCAATGATTGTAGATACGTTGTACTATATTTAGTAAGTATTTGGAGGACGAGTGGCACGGGCACGCGCTTTAATATCACTTATGCAAGGAACGCGTTTTGTTTATATACGTATTTTTGATATTCCGATAGGCTTAAGGGAGGTAACTTATTCAAGTAAAACGCGATATTTTTGCAATGCCTTTTTATAACTCTTGTTTAATTAATTACATACGAATATACAGCTAAATTTAAGATGATTTTTACCAGAAAAAAATTTCGGAGAAAGATATATTGAGATTTTGATATTCCATAGAATGCGAGTCTCCATATATATTTTCTATTGCAGGGGAGGTAATTTAAAAATTTTAAAGTCTCCGAATTGGTCTTTGTTGTATCTATTTACGTTTATTTTCAAGCTTATGGCGATTAAAAAATTAATTATTATTAGTATATGCTCACATGGATATTGGTACGGATATATCGTGTTCATATAACTGTTACTACATCCATTTCATTCATCATTCAGGTCGGGCTACACAAATCTCGTGAAGAGGCCAGTAGGACCTGTAAACAAACTCTCATACACACACTCTTCACTCATCGTGGCGCTCTCGCATGTCTGAGGCGATATATAAGATCGATGTCATATATAATACTGTATTCGCTGGTATTTTCGGTTGATATATTTGACTGCTTAGGACGCAATGAATATAGTGTATTTATATTTAATCGAAGTGAGCACATTGTTGTTTCTGGCGGTATTCAATTTCTGGTAATAGTTTCGCGATTAAAGACGTCGGTTCTCGGTTAGGTGTGGAATGTTCTTATTTGTTAATGTGCCAAGTGCTTAAAGGCGGTTTATCGCACTTTATTAGTCGGCGTTTCAAGAGAATGGGTAATAAATGCAAATCAGTAGGTGCTTAGAAGACTTAAGTACGGCAAGAACCACAACTCACTCTGCTAGGAACGATTACCACTGCCTGTCTGCAGCAGACGACAAATGATTCTGCTCTAGCAGTGAATGTATATACCAGCTTGTAAACGCCATTGGCCAGTCTAGTGTTTATCATTAAAATATGCACATATTGGCTGCTTTCATGGAAAACGAGGCTTAATGCACGTCAAATAAGATTAGCCTGTGCACAATGATAAGCATATGCAATGCAAACAAGCTAATCAAGGACGACAACAGCGAACAACTAAAGTGCCTTCAGCGCTTTGATTTATAATATACATTATGTCCTATGTTATATGGCGTATAGCTACTAATATATGTGTGTATAAAATATGTTAACCGTCTTTATTTTTTAAATAAATGAAATCATACTGAAACTCTACGAATTGAGGATTTACATGTTTTTATGAGCTGTCAAAGATTATTACAAACAACAATTATTATCTTTTTTAATGCAGACACTTTAAAAGACTGTGGGTGCGGACCCAGGATCCTGCGATAAATCAAACGGAAAGGTACTTTAGGTACTTAAGCTACGTTGAAGAAACTCGGACATTGTTGACGCCCTGTCTTCAATAAATACTGTTTTTGAGTGAGGTTAAACTTACAAATGTATTTGTTAGCCAATTGACGTGTATCGTGGTATTTTGAAATTATTTTTAAAATAACTGGGCTAAGCATTGGTTTCGGTAGAAAAGTACTGCAACAATTTCGCTAGATTTGAACACATTTTAACACTCCGCATTATGATATTTTGATTCAATTTTTCATATTTATACCAAGTGAGTTTCCATTTGACCGCCTTGCGGATACAGATCCATTAGCATGTGCTTGTGTATTATAATAACAATTAATGAGTTAATTTACTACTTACAGTATCGTTATTTTCATCAACATCATCGTTATCAACGTTATCATGATCATCATCATCAACATAATCATCATCTCATCATTATCATCATCATCATTATCATCATCATCATCATCATCATCATCATCATCATCATCATCATCATCATCATCATCATCATCATCATCATCATCATCATCATCATCATCATCATCATCATCATCATCATCGTCATCATCATCGTCATCATCATCATCATCATCATCATCATCATCGTCGTCGTTGTCGTCGTCGTCGTCGTCGTCGTCGTCGTCGCCCTCGTCCTGCTCCTCCGCCTCCACCGCATCATCAGCAGCAGCATCGTCATCAGCAACAGCAGCAGCATTATCGTCACTATCACCAACAACATCGTTATGGTCGTCATCGTCGTGATCATCATCATCAGTGTCATCATCATCATCATCATCGTCATTGTTATCGTCGTTTTTCTCCTCCTCGTCGTCGTCATCGTCATCATCGTCGTCATCGTCATTCTCATCATGAACAATTTCAACAACCGTAAAACCTATCGCTCAGCTCATTTTTGCAGTGAATTCGGATGTTATATCAAATCTTTTTGATTAATAGAGTTTGCTGCTTAATGTATTAATAACTAAATAATAATGTTGATAATATTGAAAATAAATGGTTTCAATTTTATTTATCCGTTTAAGATGCAGTATTTGACCAAGTCAATTTGTCGCTAAAAGTAGTCATTACACATTCAATCCAAAAAGCGTTACGAGTTGCTATTGAAACTATAATCGCATTCCGATAAAAATGGTGTCTGTATTAGGGCCTGTTTAATTTCTACGCTTAATTGCAATTCATAAAAATATTTTTAAGGGTACCGGTATATCTAGACACACTCTGTTATCCAAACAATCCTTGTGATCATAAACAAATAAACAATGAAATATAAATAAAATTAGATGATAAAAAATGGTATCTTCCTTTTTGCTGTTGCTAGTTATCAACAGAGTAGCAAAACTTTTAAATATAAATTATATTCAATTCATAGCACGCTTAAAGATTTGAAGTTTATCTAAATCTATAAGCACAAACATATTTATGTTTGTTAATACAAAGCTGTAGCAGTTTTCTGATTGCGCTTGAAAAGATGTGATTGTTGTTGTTGCATTAATAGTATCATTAGTTTGTATTTCCAGATTAGGTATTCCACCATACATTTTGTTTTTAATCATATGTCTTATAATTGGCATTGCAATATTTCAATAACGAGTAATCAACACAATTGACTTTATGTATTTTTAATTGTTTATCCATATTATCATTAACACTTGAGGGAAAAATAAGCTGTGTCATTTTTTATTTTTTATTTTACTTATGGTTCAGACAACTCTGCTTTTACTATATGCCGTAATAATTATAAGTTTCCGTTCACTTAAAGATATTGTTTTTCGTGTTGGAAAATTTAAATACAAAAAATATTTAGAGACAAGTGTGTTATGTTTGTTTGTCAATTATTTAATTGAAGTAGAAATAATACATCAGTGTACATAGTTTTATTGTGTTGTTCCCTTCGTTCTTTACTTTAAAAATGCAACTTAACAGCTTTGCAATCAACTGAAATAATATATAAAAAGTAAAAACAATAAACGTTTGGCTTTCTTAATACGATATCATTTCAAACGCTGTTGGAAGGAACCATTGCTTATTAGAGGTTTACAAGGTAATTTACCCAAGTACGCAAATGTAATGGTCGATTGCCCTTAGGCATGATTCTGTTTTATTACTTTAATCCGGTTGTAAAAATGCATGACCGAAGGGTCATCAGATAAGCAAAAACAGGGTCAAAATCTGATAAAATAGCGCTGTTTAACTGACTGTACGAAAATCCGTATGTCCGAAAATTTAGAATCATGAAAACATAAATATTTTGGCTTAAAAAGGAAATGTAAGAAAATTTAGAATGTAAGAGAAAATACGGTGGTTTTATGGTGTTTAAATCGATTAGAAATAGCAAAACCTTAAGACATTATCTCAAGTGTGATTTTCAAAAGATTTTATATGAATGTACACACACGGTAAAACTAGTCTATTAAAATGAAATACCTTCATTGGTTCTCATGTTTTTAATATTTATTAAATATAGGTATTTGTGAACACTTGTTGTTATATAATATTGAAATGTACACGCATACTGAACATAAAATCATTAGCATAACGGCTAAGTTGGTTTTTACTAAGATTGCAATAGTGTTTATTTTATTATTATGAATCTTATGAGGATAATTTTGAAAGTATGACACAGAGTATCTGAAGAAGATATAGACATAATCACATATGTTGTTGTTGTTGTGGTTATTGTTTCAATATTTTTATGAGTATCATACATTCAATGACGAATAGCTATTAATTTGTCATACAAACACCATAATTATTATTGGATTGCGGAGATTAAACAAATCGATTCCCTAGTAACTGATATAACTGATACATTTTTTGAGCGACAATTTGAAACTAAATCTAGTATTATTTAAATTTGATTATTTTAATTGCAGACTTTTTTTATTAACCCCAATTATTGTGTACGCAACGTTTCTTTTATTTAAATCGCTGAGTACGAAGCATCAAGCTATTTTTTAATTAATTGACAGTGATCTTTAATGTATGTCATAATATAAATTGAAATCAATCTTAATTAAAGCTTGAGCGGTTGGTTTGTAATAAGTTTTGTAAATGTTGCTGTAGGATATGTATGCACAATAAATACTAACGCTCTGGCATATTGTGATGGTGATATGATTATATATTGCACAATGAATATGTGATGATGTTCTTGTGATAATATTGAGGCTATAATTAGTTTTTGAATTAAGCTAGCTAATTTCAAATAAGATACAAACACATCCCAATCCTAAAATTATCAGTAAGTTATAGTATTGTTTGCCTCTAGGCGCATAATTAATTGAAGGCCTAGTTTATCTGTTAATCCTCGCCCCATGTGGTGTCCCAGTGGGTACACTGATATTAATACACGATGTATTGGTCCACCATTAAATCTCTTATCAAAACATGTCTCTCAGGGGACTGAAAAATGGCTGTGTAGATACAACAAATACTACTACAACGGAGACTAAGATAACACATGTTACAATTAATTTGTCTTCCTTGCGTTCTTCTTATACGACAAACACTTCTTAAACAAAAAAGCAAAAAGCCGCTACTGCTACTGCTTCGGCTACTCTTACTGCTACTGCTACTGCTACTGCTGCCGCTGCCGCTGCCACTGCCACTGCCGCTGCCACTGCCGCTGCCACTGCCGCGGCCACTGCCACTGCCGCTGCCACTGCCGCTGCCAGTGCTGCTGCTGCTGCTGCTGCTACTGATAGTGCTACTGCTACTGCCACTGCTACTGCCACTGCCACTGCCGCTGCCACTGCCGCTGCTGCTGTTGCTTCTGATAATGCTACTGCTACTGCTGCTGCTGCTGCTCCTGCTGCTGTTGCTGCTGCTACTGTTACTGCTACTGATACGGCTACTGATACTGCTACTTCTACTGCTAGTGCTACTGCTACTGCTACTGCTACTGATTCTGCTACTGCTACTGCTGCTGCTGCTACTGCTGCTGCTGCTGCTACTGCTACTATTGATAATATTTCTCCTTCTACTTCTCTTTCTAATATTGCTAGCGATGCTTCATAATTTATTTTTAAATGTATCATTTTGTTAAAACAGGAAAGAACTGTTATATATATTTTCTTAAAGGGATCTTTCCACGCTTTGGTAAATTGACAAAATTGAAAAAAGTTGTTTCAGATTCGTAAGTTTTCGTTTTAGTTATGATATTTGTGAGGAAACAGTAATACTGGACATTTACCATGCTCTAATATAGCCATTATATGCATCTTTTGACGATTTTAAAACCTAAAAATTATAAAGCGTTGCAACGCGAAACGATTGAATAATTTGGAGAGTTCTGTTTTTGTCGTTAAATTTTGTGAAACTACGAAGATTGCTTATATAAGGTATAAAATACGTCGAGAATGTGTACTCGGCGGAATAGCTCAGTAGGCATAAGCGTTTATACTACAGGACTCTGCCAGGACTCCAGGGGTCACTGGTTCGAACCCTGCTCCGGGCAATGTACATTTCCTTTTTTTTTTTTTTTTTCTTGATTTTTTACTGGAGCTTTTATGATCCAATGTTTACATTTATCAATATAAAGCATTTAATGAATAAGTTAAAAAAATGCCAAAATCTGTGAAAAGGCCCCTTTAAAGGTGTAAAGAATCTAAACTTTTCTGCGATTAAAGTTTTATTTAACTGGATTAGTATAGGCCACATAACAGACGCTATTGTACTGATTTGTACTAAACAACATTTTGTCATAATCAACAGTTTTAACATGCCGCAGTTTCCTTGGAAGTTGACCTTTGATTGGAGTTATGTATAAAACATTAACAAGGTATTTGTTGACAGTTTGTCCTGTCACAATTATATATTAGTTGAGCCAAACGTGTGATAAAGATCCCTTTTGGGGTGGCGATAAATACTATTTATAGTGTTCAACAGTGGGGGACTGAGAAAACATATGTTACAATTAATTTGTCTACTTTGCCTGCTTCTTCTTTATATATTTTTCTTGCTAATCGTTTAAGTTTAGTTTTAGTTAAGTAGGTATATCAATTTACATTTGTTGATAGATATTTATTTGGATAGTAATAGTATGTTTTATTTGACTTGACATCATTGAACCGGTTTATTCATTGATAAGATCGGGATCTCCACAGGTGTTTAATCTCGATTGTTAGGTGGGGAGAAGGGTCCGAATGATAATGTTGTCGTCGGCTTACGAATCACATTTCACAAGTTTTAGACAAATATGCATACATTATAAACCTAATTTAAGTATTACATAGATAATAACTTATCTTTATTTTGATGAACTACGTTTAAGGTATAAAACTATAATTATCTATGTGTTGTGTGCCGCATACATACCATCTTGCTTTTTTAAATTTGATCACAACGGTCCGAAGTCATAAACATTCATTATGCATGGTTGCTAAAGCACAGTGTATACTAACTAACCTATGTTTATTGTTGCTTGCTAGGGTTATTATTATTATTTTTTTTTTTTTTTTATTTTTTTTGGGGGGGTGGGGGTGGGAGGGCTTTTATAGAAGATTTCAACTAGTCCTTCAATTAACGAAAAAAAAATATTGGTATAGGAAATATAAAAGAGTAATAGACAGCTTCATTCATGCTGTTCTATTATGGTGTTTTAACGCATATAATTATGTATGGTTGATGAAGCACATTGTATGCTACCGATGTTTATTGTTGTTTGATGATGATGTTAAGTTGTTGTTGCTGTTGTTGTTAATGATGTTGAGGAGGAGGAGGAGGAGGAAGAAGAAGAAGAAGAAGAAGAAGATGATGATGATGATGATGATGATGATGATGATGATGATGGTGGTGATGGTAGTAGTGACGACGACGACGATGATGATGATTTTGATTATGATAATGAGATTTGAATTAAATTAATGCGCAAAGATTTTTCTTTTTAGCGGCCAAATGCAGATATCTGCGCTCGGCCGCTGTAAGGGTTATGTAATATTTGCAATCTACATAGGAGTCAATAGCAGATACCAAGCACCATATGCTTATGAGAAACAAAAGCAAAATATTGGCAATCGCTGAAATCTCGAATATGACTTAATCATTTTATTAAATGAAAACCGGTAACTATTTTAAACGGTTATTATATTGCAACAACTTAGCGGTGTTTATCCAAAAGACCATTGTTATAATTACAGGGACGTCAATAGGCCAAACTATTCAGGAAATATGATTTGAGTCGTCAAGGATAGATTTTGAGATCAATGTACGTCCGATGAGATTTAAAGGGAGTTGGAGGCGTAGGGACAGATTCGTTCGAGTACGCGATCATTTGAGAACAAATTATGTTGAAGCTTTATCGGAATTCCGGAAATTTGCGATCGGTACCGATTTTTCCTGGTTCTTTTTTATTGATTCTGATAAGTTAGCGGCCGGCACGGACATGAATATTAACTGACGAAAACCTCTTCGCTACTTTCCGAAAATCTTCGACATGTTGCAAATATCCGTAATATTCCGCATTGTACTCACCAGAAATTGCAACTAGAAAGACTACAATAAATCAGTTAGCTACGGCTCGGGCGGGGATTTACCTTTTATCCCTGTAAGGGACCTAATGCCCCAGACTACCGGCTATTTTTCCGGAATTCGAACTTGATACACTTGATATCCCTGAATTAAATATTTATATCCGCAATTTTGATCTCTAGAGTGCTGACTGTTAGTATTGTATTTGACTGGAATGACTGTCGATTATGTGTTTTTAAGATTAAAACAAGCTTACGAAGAACTTTGTGTTTGCTTTTTTGTACGCTTTCTTTTTAAAAATGTATTGTCCGCCACGGACGCAAAAATTGACCAAATGTACCAGATTGTGGTCTCTTTAAAGTGCTATGTTTTTACTGCCGTGATATCTTTAACAATCTACACATTATTGATCGTGGACGTTTTATACTCTTATTGAATTTGTTTCCTCAAAATATGCTCTTCTATTAGTAGATGTTTAGGTGACGATGTTCTAATTATAGATCTTACACGGCCAAGAAACACTAGATAGGTCTTTGCAAAGAGAGCTGTTGGATATCGTGAATGCGTTCAATGTGGCCTGTTTATTTCAGAAAGCTATGTGCAATGTTTTATGGGGATTTCTATCAAATTGCCAATTGCAAAATTTGATTTAATTCATTCGGACCTACAAGCGGGAAACTTCTTCATTAAAATTCAATGGGCTTTTAAGAAGTTCGTTGAAAGGCCAAATTTGACGTTAAACAGCAACGCCAAAAAAATTGCTACTCAGTCTTATTTATCACTTTTTTTGTAAGATTTACCAGTAGACGTTCTTCAGTGAAATTAAGCAAACACACAGTGCCGTCAAATATGGAAGGGTATTTAGGTAAAAATTACATCCTTCTTTGTGACTGTGTCATGATTCTTGATGGTACTTTCAATTAGTATGTAGACACCTTTTCATGCTTGATGACACTTACATCTTGCCTGATGTCCAATGTCTATTTACATTCTGCTTAATGGTATCATGCATGTGTACAGATGCAACATTCTTGTTCGTTAATTGCATGCTGCATATGTGTATGTTGGTTTGTGCAGAGAGACTTGTGCAATAGGCGCAGTGCATAATGAAATCAAATATTAATGCGTTTAATAAATTAACGCGATGGTAAGATGTGAGTTTCACCCAAGCACAAAGCAACATACTATCATGCATGATACAACGATGTCAATTGACAGTCATTCCGAAATGCTACGGAGGACCACGGAAATTTACGGCGTATAACGGAAATTTTATGTTATAGGAGAAGTTGCGCACCTTTGTAAGATATTTGCTACTGAACCGAAATTAACCGCGTGTTTGTAGACTTAACTTTTTTTTGGTTAATGACTAACCATAATATTTGTACAGTAATTTACCTTCAATAACCAAAGAAAGTCTATGGATATATTTCAATATATGCTACTAATGCATGTATGCAGAGCTCCAGATAAGACGCTTAAAGTCGTAAAAAATTGAATTAAATTTAGTCAAAAAGTAGACTTAAATTCTGTGCGTACGGTTACACATTGGAAAAATAAAATAAGAATTCAAAATGTGTGATCATGCGTAAAACTCAATATCAATGCATATAATGTAAACATTTTATCAATGAGTTCCCACTCGTCTAGGCCCTCATTACAATTATGAAATCAACAGCACTTTAACGTTATTATGAATAACAGACCATCTTTACAACAGTCGAAAAGCCGAACGTTTTCCATTATCTGGTCCTTTTATCGCAAAAAGTCTGCTGTAACCCCGCAATTGTCATTAGCTCTTCTTAGACTATAAACCTAAATGCGGATGTGCCAAAAATTATATTTACCTGAAAAAAAAAGAATTAATAATAGACTTTAAGGCTGGATTATTATAGAGTGTAAACCAAGATTTTGCTGAAAAAGTTATCTGGAACTTTGCATGTATGTTGAGAGGAAATCGATTACATAATTTCAAATTTACTAGAGTACTTTTATATTGCACCACATAAAATGCTTTAAAACTATAATATTGAAGTGCGCATATAAACTTTATTATAGATGGGTAGGTATTTCGTGTCAATCTCTTTCACATATGAAAGAGCTGTTGGTCATGCTGCTTTAAGTACATATAGATGCATGACACAATTTAGATTAAGCAAAATAAAACACTAGGTATTTGCCAAGAGTCAAATATATACGAGCAGTAAGAGCGTAATCGTGCACAGCGAGACTTACTCATGTAGAATTTAAAACTCTAATTGCTTTCTTTCGAAATAATTTCATGTGTCCGATCTAATATGCAATATGCCCGGTGTTTTTTTTGCGGATTAATGTTCCGTTTTAGAACCATAATTAACGAATGCCTCAATATTTTCAAAAATTAACACCGGAATAATGTTCACCGACATTTTTTCATACAGATTGGATATAAATATTATAGAGCTTAACAAAAAATACATTAAGCCCTGTTCTCCCGGCACACGTGCTGGACACACAGGTGGTTAGCGTGTGGCTATGATAATAATTAGTGAAAACATCTTTTTGAATGATAAATAATCATATTAAAACGAAAAATCAAATTTTCTATATAAAAAAAAAATCACTACCGTTTTATATATAACAAGGTATCCAACTCGAAATCATCCGAAAACGGGGTGCATCGTTTTGAGCAGCCATTACTAAATTAATTTTGCAGCGATTTTCATGACCCGGTCTTATTCAACGCAGAAATGAATTTCCTTTTAGGAAATGTATATATATTGTTATATTTCTACACATGCTGGGTCAAATTTTAAGAAATAAAGCTATACATAATTCGCTTGACCCAGTTGTTATCGATCAGACCGTATTTATGAATGAAATCTCCAGTTGTAAAGACACAACTCCGCATTGGAGCAATGAAATCACTCTTGTGTTTAAAATGTCAGTTCGTTGAAATGTATGTAAACAAAGGTTTGAAAATGCGCTGGACAGTTAGTTTTGATGCATAATTCTACGGCAAGCACGGTAAGAATGTTTTTTTCATACGTTTTATTGAATAATGGTATCGAGGTTCGTGAACTTTGCAGGGAAAATGCCCATTTCCCCGTGAAGATTTCAGTCATGAATACTGTCTGATCGATCACAGCTGGGTCACGCGAGTTGTGTATCGTGTTATTTTTTAAAAGTTGACCCAGTATTTGTAAAAATATTGCATGACATATACATTCCCAGAAAGGAAATTTATTTCTGCGTTGAATAAGACCAAGATCGTGAAAATCGCAAAATTGATGAAGTAATGGCTGTTTAAAACGATGCATCCCGTTTTCGGATGATTTCGAGTTGGATACCTTGTTGAATATATATTTAACTTATTTTTTTTAAGAAAAGTTGATTTTTCGTTATAATATGATTACTTATCATTCCAAAATATGTTTTCACTAACTAGTATTATAGCCACACGCTAACCACCTGTAGCTGGACACTTTTAAAAAACACAATACAAATTCAAGTACTTATGCACTTAATTGATTGTAAACAATGACGGTTGAAATCCGTGCGTGGGAATTTTTCTGGTAACCAAGAGCGACGTCAACGTTCATGACAAACCTGTTTATATGACATTTATTTATTGATTTTTTCCATTTTGATTGAAAATTATGTTTTATGATATTTTAATACATGTAGATGAAGTAGTTGTTTTCTCAACGAGGAGTACAATAGTTGTACAGTACTAGACACGAGTACTTGTAACTTTCAGGTTTCTCTGTATACCACAGACATTATATAGTCATAAAATGATAAATATGTGTTTATAGAAATTGTAATTATAGCATGGTAAATAGACTAGAGAAATCTGAAAGTTTCACGCACAGGTCTGTGGCAATGGGGGTTTGGGCTACTTTATAAATATGAGGTCGATATGCAATGCACATCGGTAGATTACGTCTACTGTAATTATTTGGACTAGGGAAGGGCCACAATTCCAACACATCAGCCCCGTTATGTTCTGAATAAAATACATGTATAATTTCTTGAGTGCCAATTGCATCTTACAAATATCAAAAACATTCACGGCAGTCAATTCATTGTGTAAACGTACTGGTCTTCATGGCAATAATGAACGTATTTAGTTTAATGGAGATTATATAACGAAGGGAACTAATTCAGCTTATTCAGTTTACTAGTCAAAATGATTCGGATGTTTTCGCTTTTTTTCCGAAAAGTAATTTATTCAACATACGGAAAATAAACGCGCGCCACCTGATGTCATAATTTAGTAACTTGCATTCTGCTTACTGCCTGTTGCTAACTGCCGTTGTTAATGACGCTTAGTGGCAAAACCGATTATGACTGGTTTCAGGAATAATGAACACACAAACATTGGATAGTCACCAAGCATGTTGAAACAATCATCAAGTATAACCGATAGGGAACAAGCATGTTGGAACTGTCATGAAGCATGTTAGAATAAACATCACGCATAATGTAAATATTATTCATGAATGATGTAATGTTGCAGCAATCATCAAGTATAAACGAATAGACAACAAGCATGTTGGAATTGTCATAAAGCAAATTAGAATAAGCATCAGTCATAATGTAAATATTCACCACGAATGATGTAACTTTTACCTAAATATCCTTCCATAGACATGTGTTGTTACTAAAATAGACATAGAGATTTGAGCATTGGGAGTGACCTAATCATACTGTGCTTTAGCAGTATTACGGAATACCGTTAGTGCCATCGTGGTTACACATTAAAATCCAGAGGGCGAGAACGCGAGAACGCGATAGTACGATGGCGACAATGTGACAATACGATGATGACAGGGTGACAATACGATGGCGACAATGCGATAGTACGATGGCGACAATGCGAGAACGCGATAATACGATGACGACAATCAGACAGTGCGATGACGACAGTGCGACAATACGATGGCGACAGTGAGATAGTACGATGGCGACAATACTACAGTTCGATAGTGCGATAATACGATGACGACAGTGCGAAAATACGATGACGACAGTGCGACAATACGATGGCGATAGCCGACAGTGCGATAGTACGATGGTGCCAATGCGATAACGCGATAGTATGATGGCGGCAATTCGAAAATGCGATGGCGACAGTGCGACAATACGATGGCGACAATGCGATAGAACGATGGCGACATTGCGATGATACCACGGCGACAGTACGATATGACTATCGCATTGTCGCCCCCGTACTATCGCACTGCCGCCATTGTATTGTCGCACTGTCGCATTGTCGTCATCGTACTAGCGCGTTTTCGCAATCGTACGAACGCATTGTCGCCATCGTATTGTCGCACTGTCGTCATCGTACTTTCGCGTTCTCGCATTCTCGCCCTCTGGATTTTAATGAGTAACCACGGTGGCCCTAACGGTATTTTGTACAGTAAAGTGCGTAAAATCTGGTTTGGAATAACAATTTTTATGCCGAAAACAGATGTTGAAAACCCGACTTTGTTTTATAAGTAGTAGTCTAAATATACAATGAGTTTTCCGAGCATTAAATAAACATATTAAAATAAAATTCATGTTCGTATCAGTTGAAGTTCTTGTTAATAGTAGAAGCAAAGAACACAATAAAACGCTGATTGGGCTTACTAATTTGAGGCAAGAAAAAACACATCGCGCTATTATATATAACATATAACGCGCATCCGCAAAGTTCGAGCGCCCGTCTCGGTGCCGTCGTTTCCGGTGAAAGTTTCGCACAGGAGCTACCGAATTTGGATATGAGACCACGAATCATGGCTTGACTTTATATATCAGTCAGCGTAGTACCTGACCAGACTGCGCGGTTGGACAAGCTAGGATGGACCAACTTCGGCCGCATATGACATAAGACCCATTTTCGCATGACGCGGGTCATCTGACCTTTATAATGTGTATATAGCTTTGAATGGAATTTGCACATAGTTTTTGGCATGGATTTATTGTTATGTTAATGTGTTTCAAAAGCAGAGGGCATATATAAGATCAATTCTACTACGGAGTTCATTTTCTGTTGCAAAATGAAATGCAATAAAGATTGTTACTCAGCGGTGTGTACAGTATGACAGCGTTGTCTGTCTGCGATGCATTTATACTGGTTCTAAGCTGGCATACTCACCAATTGGACTCAACCATCTGCTCGAACAAGAAATGATAAGTTCTACTAGCATAAACCTTTAATTGTAACTCATTTTAAAAATATTCATGTTATTTATATTATTCAATTTATTATTCAAAATTATAATTATTATTTCCTTTATTGTTGTTTTTCGCATTAAGAAACTTATTCGGCTTACGAAACTGAAAAATCCCATGGGAGAAAAAAATCCCATGGGTGAAAAAATCCCATGGGTTTTAAAATCCCATGGGATTTAAAAATCCCATGGGATTTTTTATTTTTTTTTAAACACGACTAAACGCATTAAAATATCGTAGTTGTTCATCATTTCATAAAATATGATGTTTCTGAAAGTTTCATGAATAAATCTCCCAAAATAATTTTTCTCCCATTTTAAAATGGGATTTTTTTATTACTAAATATTTTTATATATAATTGGCATAAAACCAATATACAGTCATTAAATAACGTTAAAATACTTGCAAACGCAAATAAAACACGTTTTTTAAAATGTTCAAAATCCCATGGGATTTTTCTCCCATTTGCAAATTATGGGAGAAAAAAAAATCCCATGGGAGAAAAAATCCCATGGGAAAATCAAAAATCCCATGGGAAAATGCAAAAATCCCATGGGAACCCCAACTTTGCTTATAAATTTCATAGTGAAGAAAACGCGTTTTTTGAGTGAAAATAACCAATTATTAATCAACGATAAGACTTTTATCGCATACTATGTCTCAAAGTAGCAAATCTTTAAGAAAAAGGGTACTTAAGTTTGCGAAATTTCGGTTTCGCAAAGTCTTTCCGGTGGCCGTTATTACTCGAAGCAGTTCTCTCAAGTAACCATGTAAAATACTTTAAAAAGCAGTTTCATTAAAATAAAATAGAAATACTGTTAAGATTTCGGTATCGGATGAAATGACCTTTTTAACAATGTAAGTATCAGTCTTGCTGGGTGCAATAAAATGCGTTTTGCATAGCTTAGTTTAGCAATGTATCTAATAAAGGAGAGTACTCGTTATGAAAAATGTATTGTGCATTTGTGCGGATGACAATTGATACAGAAGTGCAATACGGGACTAAAAAGCATTCCATTCAGACATTATAAAAGCGTCCGACTTAAAGGGATCTTTTCACGCTTTGGTAAATTGACAAAATTGAAAAAATTGTTTCAGATTCGCAAATTTTCGTTTTAGTTATGATATTTGTGAGGAAACAGTAATACTGAACATTTACCATGGTCTAATATAGCCATTATATGCATCTTTTGACGATTTTAAAACCTAAAAATTATAAAGCGTTGCAACGCGAAACGATTGAATAATTTGGAGAGTTCTGTTTTTGTCGTTAAATTTTGTGAAACTACGAAGATTCCTTATATAAGGTATAAAATACATCACATATGTGTAATCGGCGGAATAGCTCAGTAGGCTAAAGCGTTTTTACTTCAGGACTCTGGCAAGACTCCAGGGGTCACTGGTTCGAAACCTGGTCCGGGCAATGTTCTTTTCCTTTTTTTAATTTTATTCTTGATTTTTTACTGGAGCTTTTACGATCCAATGTTTACATTTATCGATATAAAGCATTTAATGAATAAGCTAAAAAATGCCAAAATCTGTGAAAAGGCCCCTTTAAGATTATTTTAATGAGATTGTTTGTATACGATTTTAATACAATCAAAACTTGTCTAACAGGTCGCTTTGGTTATTGCCTTCAAATCTGAATCGACGAAATAACATGATATTCTGCAGCGTGCCTTACTAAAAATTAATGTGAATATTTTTAATAAGATTGACCATAATCGTTAATTCATGACAGGTAGGTTATTCTCGCATTTCCACTTTAACTTCTGTGTTCGCATCTTTCAAACAATTCACATGGTGCTATTATCTAGTTGAACATCAGCTCTTAATAAAAATGACAAAAAGGAATACGGTAGAACGAGAGCGTTATTAAATTGCTCGAAATTGGAGTATTTGAACGGTATTTTGTTGTCTTTGACCTGAATTTTAAGCTGATTTGTGACCTCACTTGAGGCAAATTCAAATTTTGTAAAGATATTGTCAAGGTAAACATTAAGACAGAGTTCGATCAATATTGAGTTTGAAATGTGGCTTCACTTGTTTCAAGATTTGACCTGTTGACATTGTTTCTCTATTTTTAACCAGAATAAAACATTGCCTATTTAATATTAAGTTTGAGTTCCATACGGATTTCAGAAATGGTGAGAAATAAATGTGGTGTGAGAAATGTTGCTCAGAAAGAACTACGCGTCTTAACGGTTCGATCCGTTATTCACTCTATTTAAATTATAACAATAACAATGGCGTCACCGTCATCGACGGCCGACGTAAACGCGCCATGACGGCAAAGCATGACGTTACATATTCTCAACATTCTGGGGGCCGCGAAAAGTAATAAATATAAAACAATATAACGTTTGGCAAAATTATCAAATAGTTATGTAAATTATCATTTAAAACAAAGTTAATAGAAAAATCTTTTCTAAATCATGCTTTTCGATCATGAATGCCATTTAAGAAAATGCAATCCTCAACATGTCCTTTTCAATTATTTCGAATGCAATCGAAATCACATAACAAAGTCACAACGTGTCTATTGGCACTCAATTGGATAAAGTCTTGTAAATGGGCGCGTCGACACTCCTTGGCTGGAACGAACAACTACAGTGCGTACACTTCCATCGTTACCCGGAAGCAGCTGTTCCACGTCCCCGAGTTTCCACTTCAAGCGCGGACCGTCGTCATGGATATGTTGATTATCGTACCGCATATCACGGTTAAGGTCGTCGTATTCCGCTTCCTGTCCGTCGTATTCTTCGAGCTGGAAGACGGCTTGCGTGACTTCTTTCTGAAATGGCATCACCGACGACAGTCGGTCTATCTGAATCCCCGGACTTCGGGGCAGCGACATCGTGTCAAATGCTTCGAGATTCCCTTCGATTGACATGCCCTTAATGGGAGTTATTGACGGAATAGGAGAGAAATCCGTTTGAGTGCTTTCTTCTAAACATTTTGAGGTTTTCTTGCTCGCAATATTCAGCTTTTCTTTCTGTTTCTTGTTAAGCTGATCTCGTTTCTTAAGACGACTGATCTGGGTGAACGGCGTCCGGAGGTTCTCGCGCATAGACGGCGTTCGCGTTGTCTTACGCGTTGACGGCGACCGTGTCGCAAGACTCGAGCTGGGAGCGCGATGTACGGAGTTGCGCGAGATCTCGATCCGCGAGAGGTTAGTAGCACTGCGCTGGAAAGACTTCGTCGGAGACTTTGAAGATTCTGTATCGGACTATCCGTGGTTTTTTTCTTAACATAGTCGAAGTACTTCTTGTCCGCATATAGCTCCTCTAGCAGTCTCTTGAGCCTGTTTTCTGAGAGCTGTCGCTTCGACGTATCCATGTCTATACTCTCCATACCGTTCGCCTTGTCCCCAAGGGCGTCCTTCCACGCCCTGGGATTCTCCTTCCGGTGGAAGCGACGAGGGGGTGCATGGTAGAGGCAGGAGGCATTGTGGGCATGGGCGCGGAGAATTCTTCTTCTAGTGCGGTGGACGAGCGCGTGAGTCTATCTGGGTTGAACCTAGTACATTGTGACATCGAAGAGGATTGAGGGTTCAGGACGTGATAAGATCGATCTCTCGCTCGAATAGGAGTGACGGCTTGCGGAGGATCTCTAGCATACCAGTTGCAGTTTAATGAAGACGAGTGACCAACGGGATAAACGGGCTGTCCAGTAGGCGCTGCGGTAATGTGTGTATCCTAAAAGGCAACTCAGTGGAAGTCGACTGCAGCTCAAAAGGTGTGATCAAGGACGTAGGGGGTACCCAAGATGGCGCTGTGGCCGAAATCGTCGATTTCCCTGATTGTGCGGTTTCGAAACTTTGTGGAGGCCATACTGGCGTTGTGGCGGAAGTCGGCAGTGACCGATTCTGCGTAGTTGCGGAGTTTTGCTGTAGTACAGTTACTACATCGACAATAGTTGGTTGTAGCCCGTAGGGCGCGTGTGCGGTGGAATTCGACGAAAGCTCATATAGCGCTTCGGCGGATGCTGGTGTTACAAGTTTTCTGCCATCAGTGGTGATTGAAGCCGACGGCAGACCTGGGATGTAAACGGTTTGATTGTTTGTGTCTGTGGAAATTATATCTTTCTTTAATTTATGTAACTTCCGTTTAAGCTGATTCGTGTACGTCGCTGTTCCGTCATTTCTTCGGGAAATCGCTTCTGTTTGACTTAAAATCTTCTCAATCGCTTTTTACGATTCCAATACTTCGGAAATGTTGTTCAAAATCATCCCGATGGAGTAATGATCATTTTCATCTTTGGCAGTCTGTAGTTCTTCAAGATCATGTGCGATGATTGCTCGACTCCCATTACGGATAGACAATAGTTTCTGTCAATCTTGTTTCATTGTTATTTTTCGTCACGGCACCATTATTTGTGAGAAATGTTGCTCATAAAGTACTACGCGTCTTAACGGTTCGATCCTTTATTTACTCTATTTAAATCATAACAATAACAATGAAGTCACCGTCTTGCGCAATGGCGGCAAAGCATGACGTTACATATTCTCAACATGTGGATTTACAAGTTGCCACAATGTTTTACAAAAGACCTATCTCATGACTCTTTTTCTACCCAGATTTAAAATTTGCATACAAGTTTTCCAAATAAACATTCTGACAAAGTTGAATCAATATTGCCCAGAAATATGTTCACTGGAATTGTTATTAGGTAAATGCAATTACTAAAAATTTAACGTTTCGACTTATTTTTGACTTCAGCTGACCAAAATTCGAACCGTCAAATTTCTGCTCGGAGCGTATTGCTAATTGAATAACAAAATCATTTTAGATAAGAGATCGATGCCAGAATGAAAAAGCAGCTCATGTGTGAATCATTTAGGTATCGTTGTACAGATTTTTTATATTGTGGGTCTCGTGAATTCAAGTGTTAGTATAAATACCGCGATATAAATTGTGTTAGCCGTATATCCATTTTCCATTTCATACAGATACATGCAAAAAGTAGGTTACTAAAATTGAAAGGTTTAAGTTTGCGATATCAATAAAAATAATCATGTTCTTAATGTAATGTCTCATAGAGGTGTCAATCGGCGATTATATGCAAGCATTTTATGTTTCTAATTTGATTTTTTTTGTTGCACGATTGCGTCAATATCGATAAAAAATCAAATATGTGTCCTTTCTAATCGACTGGAACAGCTTATTTATTTTATGTGTTATGTATTGTATCAGTAACGTTCCGAGCGACATTTGGAAAACAGGTTCAATTTTTAGACATTTTAAGGTATAAGTTTCTAAAAGCTATATAATAATAATAATAATAATAATAATAACAATAATAATAATAATAATAATAATAAAAATAATCGTGCTCAATATGATGAATTTGTACTTTTAAGCGACTCACATTTTTATTCGAGCCGATCGTCGAGTCCGAATGGTGAGTATAAGAGCAATTTACCAGTACAAATATATCTCACTTGTGTAGAGAACGCTACCGTACTATAAAATAATCTTGATAATAAGTCATATCATTTCTCGACAGAAAATGAAAACAGTATCCATATTGATGTCAGCAATGTCCCCTGCTATGATAAATATTGACAAAATGAAAAACCTTGACAATAATTCCGTGTCGAATACGCATTAGATTATAGCAATCAAATTCATATAAGCATTGATAAGATAATATGCGAAAATGGGTCTTATGTCAAATACGGCCAGCGTAGCTCCATTCCATAATGTCCGGTATTAAGTCACGTCAAGTTTCGTGGTCGAATTATAGCATAATAATCATTTTTACATTACGCGAATCATATGAGTTTCCCTACTTTTATTGTGTTAAAATTTATGTTACACTAATGTGCGATGATGAAAAGGGGATTTCGGTAATTGTACATTCGCCCGCCTAGTACCGAAATCCCCATATTTACGCCTTAAAGGGTCAATAGGTCATTGGTATGAATGGTTTTTGACTTCACATGAATGTTAAGGTGCAAAAAAATGATATAAATTTTAATTATTAAGCACTCTTGACAGCATTAAGTTGCCTCTCAGTGGGGATTTCGGTAATTCTACACTAGAACTTAAACGCGCGCCGGTACCGAAATCCTGCTGTACAAACCTTCAAGTGTCAACAAAATTATTATAGTGTTATTTTTCATTAGCAACCAGTGACATGTATTATCTCCCATTCGGTTACTTCTTTTGGAAAATAATTAGCGGGGATTTCGGTACTGCTACATTCGTACGCCCAGAGCCGAAATCATCCATGTTTACGCCAATCCCCCATATTACGCCTTAAAGGGTCAATATGTCATTATGTTTGGGTTTTGGCTTTGCATTAATGTTGATATGTACACAATCATATTAGTGTTAATCATTTAAACACTTTTATCAGAATATTTTTTCCATTATTAAATAGTTTATTAATGTGAAAAATGAGTAAACGAATGTAAAAAAGGTAAAATGTACATTTAAAACATTGGTTACACAAAAGTATATGTAAATATAACATGACATTGTAATAATAAGTCTTCAGAAAGTATTTTCCAAACAAATCTGATGAAACAAATAATATCGTACTACCTTATTTACAATATGCTATACACTTTTGCAATTTAGTTATCAATGTTTATTTAAAGCATAAATCAGCATATGTTGCCTCTTAGCGGGGATTTCGGTAATTCTTAACAAGCACATAAACCCGCGCCGGTACCGAAATCCCCGCTGTACAAACCTTCAAGTGTAAAAAAATACTGATTTAGGTTTAAATAAAGGGAACAATAGTATTTTTGGCCACCAAAAAGCACTTCCGCGTCAACAAAACGATTGAAAGTATGTCAGAAACCCAGCTTTTCATTGTATCTATTGCAATACACCATCGGCCGCCGAGAGCGGAATACTGCGCTTGGCCGCTAAACAATGTGGATTGCATCAAATTAAATGTCAATTTTCGATTTTATTACAAAAATAAACACTGCCTTTTTATAAATATGTCAAGCCCGTACACTTAACAAAAAAATCGATATATCTTTATGTAATGTAGAAAAGTAAAGCGCTTTATATATAACAATGTTTTATAATGTCTCTCTGGTTGAGAAAAAAAACTAAACAAAACCATGTAGAACATATAATATGTTTTCATAATTAAAAAAAAATATTTAATGATGCACGTGATGTTTTATAATTGATATAAGTTCACGTGTCATTGAACGAGTTAAGGGAGAGATGCGAATTAAATTACACATAATTAAAAACTGATACTATACTGTCAGCTTGATTTATAAATTGTGTTCCATCGCGCCAATATATTCATTGTTCCATGAAATTGTGTATAAAAGCAAAACGATTGAAATTATGTCAGAAATCCTGCTTTTCACATGAAATGATCTTTAACACTTTATTTATTCCAATCAGGTAATTTACAAATACAATAATAAGGGAAGTCTATACTGTGTATTAGAAACTTGTTGTGGTGATCCCTATCTTATCCGCTCAATACACATCCACCTGGCTACTGTACAAAAAAAAAATTAGATTTACTTCCAAAATAACTGATTTCATTAATTGCTAACTTGTTGTCTACATTTTAAATTAACAACGATAATGGATCAACATCACCGTTGCACAATTATTAAGTTCACAGTAATCTGTACTTTAAATAGAGATAGCCTAATTAAAGACGGTGCTAATAAAGAACAAAGCGTGAATGTGGATATTAAGAAATTAGATCCTTTTTTGCATGACACTGGCAGTATATCATTTTATCTTATATAAATAAGCCACATTTAAGACATGGATAAAATTAAAATAAGACACATTTGCATCTTTCATTTCTTGAAAAAAAATAAGCACGCAGTCACATATAAATAAGATACATTGAAGACACAGAAAAAAAAAAAAAGACACATTTTCATCTTTCACTAAATATTCTTAAAAAAACACGTGAAACTGAAAAAAAACATTTATTACTGACACATTATTCTAAAAGTCGACTGACAACTTAAGTTCAAAGAGGGATTTACAATTAAATAAGATCCATTTTCGCATGATGCTGGTTGTAGAGCAAGCAATACATTTCTTACTGACACATTATTCTAAAAGTCGACAGGCAACATAAATTCAAAGAGGGAACCACAATTAAATAAGATCAATTTTCGCATGATACTGGTTGTATAGCAAGTAGTCACATATTAATTACAGCTTGCATTAGTTGCAATAATTTTGTTAAGTGCGCGTGCTTCTGAACGTTGCGTTAAGCGAGAGTGTTGTCATTTTGTTAGTTTTATATTTGGTATTATGTATGATTATTGCTTGTTTTGAATTTGAAATAAACGCTTTCTGGCAAATAAGCATCGTCTTAATTTTAATACAAATAATGAACATTTGACATACAAAATGTCCAATAACATACCGGCAATAACATTATATATATGTTAATTTCTTTGCATGTTTATACCGAAATTATAGCCGACATCGGCAGTTAGGGAAATTTTGTGACACACTTTATCACATCAAACATGCATTTTTTTTTTCATATGATATTCCCCTGGTTGATTACCGGTGTATTGGTGCAGTTGATAACCCCGCCGGGACTACAGTAGGGTGCTATACACACGTGTATCGTGTTCAATACAATCGTCTTAATTTTAATACAAATAATGAACATTTGACATACAAAATGTCCAATAACATATCGGCAATAACATTATATATATGTTAATTTCTTTGCATGTTTATACCGAAATTATAGCCGACATCGGCAGTTAGGGAAATTTTGTGACACACTTTAACAAATCAAGCATGCATGATAGTTCTTTTTTCATATGATATTCCCCTGGTTGCTTACCGGTGTATTGGTGCAGTTGATAACCCCGCCGGGACTACAGTAGGGTGCTAATACACACGTGTATCGTGTTCAATACCCGATCCATGCTACAACGTGTAAGAACGGGAATTTCGGTAATTCTACCTTTTTAAGCTTGCGCACCTCTAATGGGCACATATCCAAATATAATTTAATTAATTATTTTCCTAATCAGCATCATTTCACTAAACTACATGCAAATTTGTAGGTAGGCTTTCCATGCTTAAAAAAAATAAACCGATTTTTTCAAAACCACCCTCACGCTCGGCTTTTGTCCAGTTTATTTTCACCCCTGGGGTATATAAAAGTTCCATAATTCATTCAAATTTCCAAATATGGGCATGCAGTTGGTGTGCACAGATGCAGTAAAGGTGTTTAAAGTTTAAACAAGATGAAATAAGTATTCTTTTACAGACATTTATGTTTTACAAATTTTAATCTATGGAATAGCGCCATGAAATGTAAGTGATTTCAGCCAAGTAAAAATTGGGTCGGTTAAAAACAAAGTGTCATAAAATT
>NC_068359.1:85310071-85395071 GCF_020536995.1 Dreissena polymorpha
TGGTACAGGCTACTTTTTTTCCTTTTTTCATTTTATTTTTGATTTTTTACTGGAGCTTTTAAGATCCAATGTTTTCATTTATCATTATAAAGCATTTAATGACAAACTTCAAAATATGCCAAAATCTGTGAAAAGGCCCCCTTAAGTAAATAATAATTACACTGTTTGTAACAACATTTTTAAATTCTATGACGTGAGCCGCATATTATACCCAGACGATTTGTATTATATTGCCGTCTTATATTCGCGTCTTTATACGTCTATTTTTATAACTAGACATGTTGCTTAATTTTGATTAAAATCTTGTTAAATGGTTAATAAGTTCATACTTTTAAACTATAAGACTCTAGCTGGATTCTAAAATGCAAACAAACTACATGTAATATCTTCCTCGACGGGTGGCTTGACGATTTTTCCCTTTACTGCAATACTATTTGAGTTATTGAGTTATAAGGTATTATAAAACAATTCGTTTCGGTTCGTGAACAAACATTAATGATTGTGATTTGTTTGCTACTTTTTACGGCCGATCTATTTATCTTTGCCGGACAATAAACGATGGTATCGTTTCAACGCAATGTGTCTCTTACCCGGTCGCAATGTTGGAAAGGCATTTAATAATCGATGGTACCGTTTCAACGTAATCTGTCTCTTACCCGGTCGCAATGTTGGAAAGACATTTAATTAATATACTTCAAGGTGTCTCGTAAGCACTGTTCAAATCGTCTGAATGGAACTGGGCAAAAACATCACACTGTTTAGTTGAAACATAATTAATTTTAGCTCGATTGCATCGAAAGCCGAAGGTTTATTGAAATGCTCTTGGTTCTGATTTTTGGGTAGAACTAATACTTGTTTTTTTGGGAAGGGGGTCTGAAGAACGATCCCACAAGTGGGAATCGAACCCGTTATCACTAATCTTACACCATATCCACGACACCACGACCTTGTAACAACGTTTGACTGAGAACCATGCCTTTAAATAGCAAACAGATAATTGTGTGAACATTACTGCTGACTCACTAAATGCAAGCTAGATTGCAGGAAGTTTTCCACTAAAATGTTGC
The DNA here is from genome assembly GCF_020536995.1 of Dreissena polymorpha. Classification (NCBI taxonomy): domain Eukaryota; kingdom Metazoa; phylum Mollusca; class Bivalvia; order Myida; family Dreissenidae; genus Dreissena; species Dreissena polymorpha. The sequence goes on from NC_068359.1 coordinate 85,311,139, forward strand.
ATAGTTTCAGAAGCCTGATTGTTTTTTAAATTGCGGCATACTTGCTGCGAACGCTGAGCTGTTGGCTTCGTCGGAATAAGAAAAGTAAGATTTGTTTGCCTACTTGTGTTTCTCAACGAATGAGTTTAAATAACAATCTGACCGCGATAGCTAAATAACATTCGAATAAAGTTGTATATTTCATCTATAAAATGATGTTGTTTTTGTAAGCGTAATCGGAAACGTATCATACTTATTATTTTTTCTTTTTTTCTTTATTTATAAACGCGTTGATTTATAATCTGCTCATCATGCATTATAGTCTTAAACATTGATTGGGCTTAGATGTACGGCAATAAAATCCTCAATTCAAATGCATATGTTTGTTCTTTGCTTTATATAAATTGAAAATAAAGTACACTACACAAAATGAAAAATCTAATGCGCGTGTAGTTATGGAAGTCGATATAACTAAAATAAGATAAAGCCTTTAAAATAAACATAACGCCACATAACATGCAACGGGCCACTGGAAGGAAGTTGGATACGTAATTAATCAACTTGAAAAATATAGACAACCATGTATGAAAAGTGAACTTTCCTAAGAGGTTGTGTTAAATATTTTTATCACATGCCATACCCTGCTTAACATTTAGTATAACCATTACGAATATTTTTGTTCTTACATATGTGTAATATACTTTTAAGCGTTTTCATTGGCTTAGTTTTCGTTCGCTTAACCAATCGCATTTTGGTAATTTGCTGAAATGACGTTGCAACGTCAAATAGCGTCACGAAATGTAAACAACATTTGGGATTTATCATTATGTTTTCGTAAATATTTATTTAATTTGCTCATTTAAAAGCAAGTGATAAAAAAGATCTGAAACTCGTTGTCATTTCATACCAATTTTATTAAACTCGTCCAGGAAATTCGTTAGTAAGCTCGAATTCCTGAACTCGTTGAATAAAATATGGTATGATATGACAACTCGTGCCAGATCCTATATATCTTTATTACTATGTGTTGTCGTCTTGTAACGTGTAGCTCGTGTGCTAGAAACGCATGTTGCAGATCTTGTTTAAGAGGTTAAATATATATTGGAGAACAATATGTATTTACATTATTTTTTCATTTTATGCAAGTATTCCTTTCTGCAGTTAGCAGTACATAACCGGTATTGCTTTCTACATTGCATTTTGCAAATGACTATTTTGGGACCATGCAAAATAGTTAATCAGTTCGGTTTAATTTAAAAACATTTGACCGTTTAACCAATTAGTTTATATTTGCTAAATATTATATTTTGAATAGAAAGCAAAATACAGTTACAATTGTATCCAATATTTCTTAAAGTATTGCGAATGAAATCATCGTCACATTGTATCTATGTTTCAGGAATATTCATTGACGATCATGTTACATGTGTAAGAATAATTTTACCAAGCATTGATTAGAATGAGCTAAGATCGAAACGTATGGCGTATCAAACGTTGCAAAATTCAATTTTTCCATATGTATGTGGTATATTTAAATATATATGTTGTATATTTCCATTTGTGTGTGGTATAGTTGCATATATATGTTGTATAAATTCATATATATATATGATAAAATCCGATATATATGCCGTACCATTTGGGTCAAAAGTACCCATTCGCCAACAGCTAGAAATAGATATCACCGCGGTGACAAAATTGTTATCGCGGTGACAATTTTGTCACTACGGTAACAATTTCGTCACCGCGGTGATATCTATTTTGTCACTGCGGTAACAATTTTGTCACAGCGGTGGCAAATTATGACTGTTGGTATATGTTTATACCTGCTGTTACATTTATTTCTTTGGGTTAGTTTTCGACCAATCTTTTTCCCCATAACAAGAATACATATGGAAACATTGAATTTTGGAACGTTTGACACGCCATAGAAATGCATCTTTGAACAAAATTGATTAAAAAACATTTGGGCATAAAGGCACTGAAACATGATTCAGAGGTCATATATCTTGATAAAATACATAAGGCAATCACCAATAACTGGGTATTAATACATTTATAAATATGGAGTTTAATTCATTTTATACTTTGTTGTAATGTACGTTACATCTAAAACAATTATACTTTAATACAAAAATACAACAAAAGACTTCACCAAACTTTGCAGGTGCACAATTCTCCCAAGGAGTGTATATAGTTCTAATATTAGCCCCCTAACGATTCCACCGTTAAGGACTATATGTAAAACCACGATCCGTCTGTCCATATGTCGGTCTGAATTGACATCTCGCCAACTGTAAATCAAATTCTTATCTAAATAACGATCGACCAATCAGCGCGCCGGTTGCTAACGACCTGTCCGCCATTTACTAGACGAGCCGAATGCCTAGTCCTCACGTATTCATCGAACTACGTTTATTTTGTTCGAAACAATAGAAAATGAAACGGTGTAAATAAGGTTTTGCAACTCGGACAGTCGGTATCCAGATAGATAAGTTAGAGGAATTTATACATTATATTATATACATTATACATTATAATTTATACAATGTCCAAGCGCGAGTGGAAGCTCCAATGTGTAGAATTACCAAAATTACCAAAATCCCCCTGATAAAAATTTTATTTATTTCAGAAACTGAAAATGTCATATAATCAATATTAAGCATGAATTACAATACGTGTTTATGTAAACTTACATGGAATATTGCGGTGCGTGAAGTTGGCTCGCCGTTCGACGTTCGACATTAGTTCAACATTCAAATTACCGAATGTCGAGCTGGCTCGGCATTCCAGCTCGACATTCAGTTCGGCATTCGCATATAATGTTGTGTGCTTATTTTTGAATGTCGAGCTGGCTCGGCATTCCAGCTCGACATTCAGTTCGGCATTCGCATATAGTGTTGTATGCTTATTTTCGAATGTCGAGCTGGCTCGGCATTCCAGCTCGACATTCAGTTCGGTATTCGCATACAGTGTTGTATGCTTATTTTCGAATGTCGAGCTGGCTCGGCATTCCAGCTCGACATTCAGTTCGACATTCGGATATACTGTTGTACATTTTTTTGAATGTCGAGCAGGCTCGGCATTCCAGCTCGACATTCAGTTCGGCATTCGCAAATAGTGTTGTATGCTTATTTTCGAATGTCGAGCTGGCTCGGCATTTCAGCTCGACATTCAGTTCGGCATTCGCATATAGTGTTGTATGCTTATTTTCGAATGTCGAGCTGGCTCGGCATTCCAGCTCGACATTCAGTTCGACATTCGGTTATAGTGTTGTACAATAATTTTTGAATGACGAGCTGGCTCGGCATTCCAGCTCGACATTCAGTTCGACATTCGGATATAGTGTTGTATGCTTATTTTCGAATGTCGAGCTGGCTCGGCATTCCAGCTCGACATTCAGTTCGGCATTCGCATATAGTGTTGTATGCCTATTTTCGAATGTCGAGCTGGCTCGGCATTCCAGCTCGACATTCAGTTCGGCATTCGCATACAGTCTTGTATGCTTATTTTCGAATGTCGAGCTGGCTCGGCAATCCAGCTCTACATTAAGTTCGACATTCGGATATACTTTTGTACATTTTTTTTTTTAATGTCGAGCTGGCTCGGCATTCCAGCTTGACATTCAGTTCGGCATTCGCTAATAGTGTTGTATGCTTATTTTCGAATGTCGAGCTGGCTCGGCCTTCCAGCTCGACATTCAGTTCGGCATTCGCATATAGTGTTGGATGCTTATTTTCGAATGTCGAGCTGGCTCGGCATTCCAGCTCGATATTCAGTTCGACATTCGGTTATAGTGTTGTACAATAATTTTTGAATGACGAGCTGGCTCGGCATTCCAGCTCGACATTCAGTTCGACATTCGGTTATAGTGTTGTACAATAATTTTTGAATGACGAGCTGGCTCGACATTCAGTTCGACATTCGGATATAGTGTTGTACAATAATTTTTGAATGACGAGCTGGCTCGGCATTCCAGCTCGACATTCAGTTCGACATTCGGATATAGTGTTGTACAATAATTTTTGAATGACGAGCTGGCTCGGCATTCCAGCTCGACTTTCAGTTCGACATTCGGAGATAGTGTTGTACAATGTTTTTTGAATGTCGAGCTGGCTCGGAATTCCAGCTCGACATTCAGTTCGGCATTCGCAAATAGTGTTGTATGCTTATTTTTGAATGACGAGCTGGCTCGGCATTCCAGCTCGACATTCAGTCCGACATTCGGAGAAAGTGTTGTACAATAATTTTTTAATGACGAGCTGGCTCGGCATTCCAGCTCGACATTCAGCTCGACATTCGGATATAAAGTTGTACAATAATTTTTGAATGACGAGCTGGCTCGGCATTCCAGCTCGACATTCAGTTCGACATTCGGATATAGTGTTGTACAATAATTTTTGAATGTGGAGCTTGCTCGGCATTCCAGCTCGACATTCAGTTCGGCATTCGCAAATAGTGTTGTATGCTTATTTTCGAATGTCGAGCTGGCTCGGCATTCCAGCTCGACATTCAGTTCGGCATTCGCATATAATGTTGTATGCTTATTTTCGAATGTCGAGCTGGCTCGGCATTTCAGCTCGACATTCAGTTCGGCATTCGCATATAATGTTGTATGCTTATTTTCGAATGTCGAGCTGGCTCGGCATTTCAGCTCGACATTCAGTTCGGCATTCGCATATAGTGTTGTATGCTTATTTTCGAATGTCGAGCAGGCTCGGCATTACAGCTCGACATTCAATTCGACATTCGGAGATAGTGTTGTACAATGTTTTTTGAATGTCGAGCTGGCTCGGCATTCCAGCTCGACATTCAGTTCGGCATTCGCAAATAGTGTTGTATGCTTATTTTTGAATGACGAGCTGGCTCGGCATTCCAGCTCGACATTCAGTTCGACATTCGGAGAAAGTGTTGTACAATATTTTTTTAATGACGAGCTGGCTCGGCATTCCAGCTCGACATTCAGCTCGACATTCGGATATAAAGTTGTACAATAATTTTTGAATGACGAGCTGGCTCGACATTCCAGCTCGACATTCGTTGGACATTCGGAGAAAGTGTTGTACCATTTTTTGTGAATGTCGAGCTGGCTCGGCATTCCAGCTCGACATTCAGTTCGGCATTCGCAAATAGTGTTGTATGCTTATTTTTGAATGTTGAACTGGCTCGGCATTCCAGCTCGACATTCAGTTCGGCATTCGTATACAGTGTTGGATGCTTATTTTCGAATGTCGAGCTGGCTCGGCATTCCAGCTCGACATTCAGTTCGACATTCAGATAAACTGTTGAACATTTTTTTTGAATGTCGAGCTGGCTCGGCATTCCAGCTCGACAGTCAGTTCGACATTCGGATATAGTGTTGTACAATAATTTTTTAATGTCGTGCTGACCGGTCGACCAACCGAAGACCGATGGACGAACGATGGACGGGGGAGGGATAACCGATGGACGACCGACAGAAAGATAAGGGACTACCGATGGACGACCGATTGGCGACCGATGAACGACCGATGGACGGGACAGGGATAACCGATGGACGACCGACAGAAAGATAAGGGACGACCGATGGATGATCAACGGACGGACAAGGGCAGACGATGGACGACCGATGGACGAGCAGTTGGACGAGGGACGACCGATGGACGACCGATGGACGGCCGACAGTTGGACGAGCGACGACCGATGGACGACCGATGGACGACCGATCGACGACCGATGGGCGACCGATGGACGACTGCTTGATGTACGATTGATGGACGGGAGAGGAATAACCGATGGACAACCGACAGAAAGATAAGGGACGAAAGTTGGACTACCGACGGACGGACAAGGGCAGACAATGGACGACCGATGGACGGCCAACAGTTGGACCAGGGACGACCATCGGACGACTATCGGTCGTCCATCGGTCGTCCATCGGTCATCCATCGGTCGTCCATCGGTCGTCCATCGGTCGTCCATCGGTCGTCCATAGGTCGTTCATCGGTCGTCCATCGGTCGTCCATCGGTTGTCCATCGGTCGTCTCTCGTCCAACTGTATGCCGTCCATCGGTCGTCCATTGTCTGTCCTTGTCCGTCCGTTGGTCGTCCATCGGTCGTCCCTCATCTTACTGTCGGTCGTCCATCGGTTATCCCTCTCCCGTCCATCGGTCGTCCATCGGTCGCCAATCGGTCGGCCATCGGTCATCCCTTATCTTTCTGTCGGTCGTCCATCGGTCGTCCATCGGTCGTCGCTCGTCCAACTGTCGGTCGTCAATCGGTCGTCCATCGGTCGTCCATCGGCCGTCCCTCATCCAACTGCTCGTCCATCGGTCGACCATTGTCTGCCCTTGTCCGTCCGTTGATCATCCATCGGTCGTCCCTTATCTTTCTGTCGGTCGTCCATCGGTTATCCCTCTCCCGTCCATCGGTCGTCCATCGGTCGCCAATCGGTCGTCCATCGGTAGTCCCTTATCTTTCTGTCGGTCGTCCATCGGTTATCCCTGCCCCGTCCGTCGGTCGTCCATCGGTCTTCGGTTGGTCGACCGGTCAGCTCGACATTTAAAAATTATTGTACAACACTATATCATCCATCGGTCGTCCATCGGTCGTCCATCGGTCGTCCATCGGTCGTCCATCGGTCGTCCATAGGTCGTCCATCGGTCGTCCATCGGTCGTCCATCGGTTGTCCATCGGTCGTCCCTCGTCCAACTGTATGCCGTCCATCGGTCGTCCATTGTCTGCCCTTGTCCGTCCGTTGGTCGTCCATCGGTCATCCCTCATCTTTCTGTCGGTCGTCCATCGGTTATCCCTCTCCCGTCCATCGGTCGTCCATCGGTCGCCAATCGGTCGGCCATCGGTCATCCCTTATCTTTCTGTCGGTCGTCCATCGGTCGTCCATCGGTCGTCGCTCGTCCAACTGTCGGCCGTCCATCGGTCGTCCATCGGTCGTCCCTCGTCCAACTGCTCGTCCATCGGTCGTCCATCGTCTGCCCTTGTCCGTCCGTTGATCATCCATCGGTCGTCCCTTATCTTTCTGTCGGTCGTCCATCGGTTATCCCTGTCCCGTCCATCAGTCCTCCATCGGTCGCCAATCGGTCGTCCATCGGTAGTCCCTTATCTTTCTGTCGGTCGTCCATCGGTTATCCCTGCCCCGTCCGTCGGTCGTCCATCGGTCTTCGGTTGGTCGACCGGTCAGCTCGACATTTAAAAATTATTGTACAACACTATATCCGAATGTCGAACTGACTGTCGAGCTGGAATGCCGAGCCAGCTCGACATTCAAAAAAAAAGTTCAACAGTATATCCGAATGTCGAACTGAATGTCGAGCTGGAATGCCGAGCCAGCTCGACATTTGAAAATAAGCATACAACACTATTTGCGAATGCCGAACTGAATGTCGAGCTGGAATGCCGAGCCAACTCGACATTCAAAAAAAATTGTACAACACTTTCTCCGAATGTCCAACGAATGTCGAGCTGGAATGCCGAGACAGCTCGTCATTCAAAAATTATTGTACAACTTTATATTCGAATGTCGAACTGAATGTCGAGCTGTAATGCCGAGCCAGCTCGTCATTCAAAAATTATTGTACAACACTATATCCGAATGTCGAACTGAATGTCGATCTGGAATGCCGAGCCAGCTCGTCATTCAAAAATTATTGTAGAACACTATATCCGAATGTCGAACTGAATGTCGAGCTGGAATGCCGAGCCAGCTCGTCATTCAAAAATTATTGTACAACACTATCACCGAATGTCGAACTGAACGTCGAGCTGGAATGCCGAGCCAGCTCGACATTCGAAAATAAGCATACAACACTATATGCGAATGCCGAACTGAATGTCGAGCTGGAATGCCGAGCCAGCTCGACTTCGAAAATAAGCATTCAACACTATTTGCGAATGCCGAACTGAATGTCGAGCTGGATTGCCGAGCCAGCTCGACATTAAAAAAAATGTACAACAGTATATCCGAATGTCGAACTGAATGTCGAGCTGGAATGCCGAGCCAGCTCGACATTCGAAAATAAGCATACAAGACTGTATACGAATGCCGAACTGAATGTCGAGCTGGAATGCCGAGCCAGCTCAACATTCGAAAATAAGAATACAACACTATATGCGAATGCCGAACTGAATGTCGAGCTGGAATGCCGAGCCAGCTCGACATTCGAAAATAAGCATACAACATTATATGCGAATGCCGAACTGAATGTCGAGCTGGAATGCCGAGCCAGCTCGTCATTCAAAAATTATTGTACAACACTATATCCAAATGTCGACCTGATTGTCGAGCTGGAATGCCGAGCCAGCTCGACATTCAAAAAGTATTGTTCAACACTTTCTCCGAATGTCGAACTGAATGTCGAGCTGGAATGCCGAGCCAGCTCGACATTCGAAAATAAGCATACAACACTATATGCGAATGCCGAACTGAATGTCGAGCTGAAATGCCGAGCCAGCTCGACATTCGAAAATAAGCATACAACATTATATGCGAATGCCGAACTGAATGTCGAGCTGGAATGCCGAGCGAGCTCGACATTCGAAAATAAGCATACAACACTATTTGCGAATGCCGAACTGAATGTCGAGCTGGAATACCGAGCCAGCTCCACATTCAAAAATTATTGTACAACACTATATCCGAATGTCGAACTGAATGTCGAGCTGGAATGCCGAGCCAGCTCGTCATTCAAAAATTATTGTACAACTTTATATCTGAATGTCGAGCTGATTGTCGAGCTGGAATGCCTGGCCAGCTCGTCATTAAAAAATTATTGTACAACACTTTCTCCGAATGTCGGACTGAATGTCGAGCTGGAATGCCGAGCCAGCTCGTCATTCAAAAATAAGCATACAACACTATTTGCGAATGCCGAACTGAATGTCGAGCTGGAATGCCGAGCCAGCTCGACATTCAAAAAACATTGTACAACACTATCTCCGAATGTCGAACTGAAAGTCGAGCTGGAATGCCGAGCCAGCTCGTCATTCAAAAATTATTGTACAACACTATATCCGAATGTCGAACTGAATGTCGAGCTGGAATGCCGAGCCAGCTCGTCATTCAAAAATTATTGTACAACTTTATATCTGAATGTCGAGCTGAATGTCGAGCTGGAATGCCGAGCCAGCTCGTCATTAAAAAATTATTGTACAACACTTTTTTCCGAATGTCGGACTGAATGTCGAGCTGGAATGCCGAGCCAGCTCGTCATTCAAAAATAAGCATACAACACTATTTGCGAATGCCGAACTGAATGTCGAGCTGGAATGCCGAGCCAGCTCGACATTCAAAAAACATTGTACAACACTATCTCCGAATGTCGAACTGAAAGTCGAGCTGGAATGCCGAGCCAGCTCGTCATTCAAAAATTATTGTACAACACTATATCCGAATGTCGAACTGAATGTCGAGCTGGAATGCCGAGCCAGCTCGTCATTCAAAAATTATTGTACAACACTATAACCGAATATCGAACTGAATGTCGAGCTGGAATGCCGATCCAGCTCGACATTCGAAAATAAGCATCCAACAGTATATGCGAATGCCGAACTGAATGTCGAGCTGGAATGCCGAGCCAGCTCGACATTCGAAAATAAGCATACAACACTTTTAGCGAATGCCGAACTGAATGTCGAGCTGGAATGCCGAGCCAGCTCGACATTAAAAAAAAGTACAACAGTATATCCGAATGTCGAACTGAATGTCGAGCTGGAATGCCGAGCCAGCTCGACATTCGAAAATAAGCATACAAGACTGTATGCGAATGCCGAACTGAATGTCGAGCTGAAATGCCGAGCCAGCTCGACATTTGAAAATAAGCATACAACACTATATGCGAATGCCGAACTGAATGTCGAGCTGAAATGCCGAGCCAGCTCGACATTCGAAAATAAGCATACAACACTATTTGCGAATGCCGAACTGAATGTCGAGCTGGAATGCCGAGCCTGCTCGGCATTCAAAAAAATGTACAACAGTATATCCGAATGTCGAACTGAATGTCGAGCTGGAATGCCGAGCCAGCTCTACATTCGAAAATAAGCATACAACACTGTATGCGAATGCCGAACTGAATGTCGAGCTGGAATGCCGAGCCAGCTCGACATTCGAAAATAAGCATACAACTCTATATGCGAATGCCGAACTGAATGTCGAGCTGGAATGCCGAGCCAGCTCGACATTCGGTAATTTGAATGTTGAACTAATGTCGAACGTCGAACGGCGAGCCAACTTCACGCACCTCCAGAATTAGATGGATTTTAGTCCTGAATGCATCGTTTACCGGAAACTTGCGAAGGGACGTAAACACCGAGTAATGGCGTACCATTGTTTTATAATGAGCATGAACTGAAGATAGTACATGGTTAACTATGATTTTTTGTAATTAAACTAATGTATCGCAGACGCGGAAAAACGCGCTCACGATACAATCAGTGCAAAAGTGCGGTAAGGTGTTGGCGCTGTTTAATTACAATTACTAATCTATATATAAAGAATAAGGGAAGTAAATGTCGGTAATTTAGATGTACAAGTTTATACTTACCCTTTCCCTAATAATTCGTAGCTGTACAAAGTCGCCATCTGCTTGTACCGCGGACTCTGACGGAACAATCGTCTGACGTCGCCGTCATATGTCCATAATGTCACAGCAACAGCCGAGTTGACGTCGTCTGTAAGAAAAACAAGCTGTATCTGTGTAGTAAAAGGAGCCATTTGTTTATATTGCCCCTAACGCTTTAAACAGTTTAAAGTATACGTAAAACTAATTCAACGCACATGTTACTACTATTCGTGTGAAATTAAAACACAACCTGAGACATAAAACAACAACCCTACGATTGACCTATACAAACTTAAATGTTATTGGGTGTTTTATTTCGCTTGAAGGCATACCTTTGAAATTATATTCACAACATATAACTCGCGTACATTTCCAATTATTCTCCGAAAAATGATAATCAATCCTATTATAACAAAACAAACTTTAACAGAACGGGTTAAATAACGCTTTAATCTCAACAGACGACGTTTCCAATTTTCAGTTCTGTGCGTTACGGAGTATAGCACAGAACGTATGTCTAAACATAACGCACCGCACAAAACAGTGCGGTTCGTTCATGCGTGTGGTTGTCACGTGAGTGATGGTCACTCAGGTGGACATAGGCGGGAATATGCACGGGGTGTGCATTGTTTGGTCAGTTCTACGCTAGACTTCGATCAGTAAACTTTTACTTTTTTAAATTCGAACCGCATTAGTAGTAAATTGGCTCAAGTGACATGTTATGTTTTGTGTTACATAATGTTTAGTTACATGTTAATATTGGCTGTTTTCAGGTACAGTTTTCCAGAGTTATTTTACATTGGGCTTCTGATGAATTTTTATCTCTGGTTTTTAACCTGGCCTTGAAAACACCAATTAAGGACACAATACTAGAAGTGATGTATAAAAAGTGATAGTTATACTTTGTGATATAATTTATAGATCGAAAATTGTCCTGTCATGTTTGTACTACGATTGTACTTGATTGTTATATGATACGAATATGTAATATTCGTGGAAGTGTGTTGTCAATGTCAATAAACTGATCGCAAGCCTTGCCCAATGCAAAACGTGTTGTGTTTTGTGCTTAGTTGTGTGAAGACCACACATTTACAAACACTATAGAAAAATCAATCGATTTATCAGTCGATCATTTAGAGTATGGCCTTGCGACGGGTAACCAAGTGTGGCGCACAAATATTATGTTTGTGAATCGAGTTGAACGTGATCTTATAACATGTGGTATGAGTTGTGAATATGTAGGCATATTAAATCGGTCAGTCGGTTGTTTACCCCCAGATTAGTGAGATTTTTAACACATCGAGCTTATTCCAGGATGTATTTACTATCTTTCAATAAAAGAATAATTTTTGTAATTTGCAATCATTTCTACATACAAAAAGAATTAAAACTTGTGCGCCAAACCGGGCTTAAATAATTTGTTTCCACTTAAATCTAAAAAGATTATGGTAGATTTATTGCTCAAACATTTTCAATGCGGGGAATCACGTGGTCAGATTTGAGAAAATGAGTCTTCAAAAAGGTACATCAACCTTATTACTTTCATGTTTTTAATTGGATGACGCCTATCATACGGTCAGCCGGGAGCGATTTCAGCGAGTATCAGCCGTTTTCCTCTGGTTGGTCTGAGTATGGAGATAACTCATGGAATATTACGCGATTTCCTGAAATCGCGAAATATTCCATGAGTTATCTCCATGCTCAGACCAACCAGAGGAAAACGGTTGATACTCGCTGAAACCGCATCCGGCTGGCCCTATGATAGGCGTTATCCGATTAAAAACAAGCAAGTAATAAGGTAGATGCACCTGTTTGAAGACTCAATTTCTCCATCGGATCGAGGCATCGGCGGCCATTTTCTCTCAAATATGACCACGTGATTCCCCGCATTGATTTTGTTTCGTTAACGTGAGTCATTTCTCACTTTCATCATGACCTTCAACGGAAAGTCTTATAAAACTTTATGCAACATTTCCTTTCTAATATGTAAAATCTTATGTAGCTAATATGATCGAAAGACGCAAATATGATAAAAATGATAAAAACTTAGCTTGGAATAGTAGAACAATAGTTAAGGGTCGGTATGAAAAATTTAAGTTTGTCGGGATATTATTTTACTCCTCATTATGAGGCAATTTAAATATAAAATAATCTATAAATGAAACGTGTACTAGTTTAACACACTACCGCGTTAAAATAAAATAGTTGTATTTAATCTACTCATTTACCAATAAGCCGACATTGTTACAATAATCGGAATTCCACGTACCCATCCAAAAAGAGGAATTATAGTTATTTATGTAGCATAACACACGTTTTTAACAAACATTCACATGTCACATTGGTCAATATACATGACATTCGAAATATAACGATACTATGGCCTGTACTCATGCAGCAGGTAAAATATATTACACGATGCTATCAAAACTCTTTTTAAGATAAATCAAGTAAATATGGGCCTCGCTTTAGGAAAACGGAGCTTAATGCATGAGCGTATAGTATCATCACATATAGCCTATGTAATCCACACAGGCTAGTCAGGGACGACACTTTCCGCCTAGATTGGATTTATGTTTAGAAAAGGCCTCTAAAAAAGAAAACTACCATTTAAGCGCAAAAATGCAAAGCGAAAATAATTTCTTTTATGAATTTTACCACATGCATTAAGCCCCATTTTGCCAGAACGAGTCCAATATACATAATTGAATTGAATGAGTAGGCGAAAGGAACTGGTGATCACGATGATAGCACAGTAAAAGTATTTGCGATGTAAACATATTTGTTCCGTGACACTGAACATAGAAGAAAAGAGTATGAATGTGTTCCCCGAACTAATTATATGTGTCTTGTTCTGTGAAAATTGGGCAAAATGCATGTGCGTAAAGTGTCGTCCCAGATTAGCCTGTGCAGTCCGCACAGGTCAATCAGGGTCGACGCTTTCCGCTTTAATGGTATTTTTCGTTTAAAGGAAGTCACTTTTTACCGAAAATATAGTTAGAGCGGAAAGTGTGGACTGCACAGGCTAATCAGGGACGAATCTTTACGCACATGCATTAATTAAACAATTGTAAGTTTCCCTGCTTAATTATTAAAGGGATCTTTTCACGCTTTGGTAAATTGACAAAATTGAAAAAAGTTGTTTCAGATTCGCAAATTTTTGTTTTAGTTATGATATTTGTGAGGAAACAGTAATACTGAACATTTACCATGGTCTAATATAGCCATTATATGCATCTTTTGACGATTTTAAAACCTAAAAATTATAAAGCGTTGCAACGCGAAACGATTGAATAATTTGGAGAGTTCTGTTTTTGTCGTTAAATTTTGTGAAACTACGAAGATTGCTTTTATAAGGTATAAAATACAACAACTAGTGTAATCGGCGGAATAGCTCAGTAGGCTAAAGCGTTTTTACTTCAGGACTCTGGCAGGACTCCAGGGGTCACTGGTTCGAAACCTGGTCCGGGCAATGTTCTTTTCCTTTTTTTAATTTTATTCTTGATTTTTTACTAGAGCTTTTACGATCCAATGTTTACATTTATCGATATAAAGCATTTAATGAATAAGTTAACAAATGCCAAAATCTGTGAAAAGGCCCCTTTAACAGAAAAAAGATGTATTGATATATAAGGGGTGTTTGTCTCTTAAATACACACTTCAACATGTGATAATATATATGTTCATTTAATATGAAGACATGTCACCTTGGGATTGACGATTGTTGATCCATTTTACCATATTTCTCACTACAATTTTCTTGCGTTACTATTTATTTTCGTGCCAAACAGTGGTAAGGTCAACATACGGAACGTAACGAATAGTCTTCCTTCATTGAAGGCACACCAAACAAGTACATGTAATATTTGATTAATTGAAACCACCATAAGTATTATGAATATATATTCGGATACCTTTTTCACGTGCTACAGCGCAACCGTGTCATCTGATATTGTGTAACTGAAAAAAAGCTTAAATTTTGTATATGATCAAGAATTCACTGTCCAGGAATTTCTGTTACATCTCAAAGAATCACATTTTACCTTAACTTCCTGCTGTTTGTGCATGTAGTTTCTTATTTCATGGATAAGTGCATTAAACTGGCGAATATCATCACTGGTAAATGTAATTACAGCTTTCCACGATCAGGGGAAAATCCACATAATGTGGTGAAAATGTGGACATTTTTTTAGATTTTTTTTGATAGTGCATAAATCGCGTTTAATGTTGCATCTTTATGCCGAGTTACGTCTTGAACAAAGTAATTAATCAATAAACAGATGGAACCCCTAAAGCATGCTTACAAAATAGAAGAGCCTCTGTAAACCATTTAAAAGAAAAATAGATTTTTAAATTGGTCCTTCGAGACGTAATTTTCGAGTCCAATTTGTTACGTCTTTAGAGATATAAGTTTTACACTTAAGTCTGTGTCTAATCAGTGCTTACAATGGTACGGTGTTGCCTTCAAAATACCTACAATCATCATCAGAATAAATCAATTTGGGGGGTAACGTTACATTTCCGCTATTTCTAAAAATAAAATCGGGCGACCTTTTGTGTCCAAAATGTTACGTCTCGAAAAATCAATTTTTTTACGATAACGCTGTTTACTTTCACATATCGGTTGCGCAAAGGCGCCGGAAAATAACTGCACACATTATTTGATGACGTAGAACGCATTCAACGAATTTGTGTACACAAAAGCTGACAACATGGCCGAATCTTCGACACGAGTTCGGTAAGTGAAGAGAGTTACGTCTGAAATAACCTAACCTAGCCTTAAACATCCGAGTTTTTTTGTGAAACGACATGCCTTAGGTATCGTTTTATTGTTTTAAAGTAATTCGAATAGAATTATGATTTGACTTTGGTACGAAAATAAAATGCAAATGAATAAAGGACGACAGAACTGCAAGATTCAATGGCGATGTTCAAAATAGACGTCGTGTCCAAGTTACATCTTAGGAATGAAAATGCATTTAGTCGTCTTTGTTGTCTGCTACGACTTATATTTTCCCACATACTTGTGCCTGGATGGAAACAAATTAGAGATTACCCTGTTCCATGTTTTAAATTGTTATGTTTAACCAAATACAGTGTTTGAACAAAAGATGTAACGTGGACTACATTTTCGACATAAAGGATGTAACTTGGACTACAATTAATTGGGAAACCCGTCGTGTCCTAGTTACATGCCATGTCTTATCAGAAGGCAATTTCTGATCATTTAATTGTTGGGAAGAAAATCATCATGACATTTTTAATCCATTCCATCCTGAGTTGTTTCCCTATTTATTTCATACAATAAATTAACTATACACTGTTCTAATTGAGTTTGCTTTCTAAGATGTAACATTGATGCAATGAGTTGTGTCTTTGTTACAGGGACTTTTTTGTTTTGGTGTCAAAATTACATCTTCAATGTGCACAAGTAATAGTTGTATGTGCATCAAAGTGTTATAAGTACTTTAAATGGTTGCAGTGCAGGTAAGTTCATACATTGATCAGCAATGCTTTTTCTTTTATCTGAATTTAACAAACACATGTTTTTCCTGATGTCTGTGCCAAGAGATGTAACTGGACACTAGCAATTGATGTCCATGTTACGTCTGATGCACAAGTAACAGTGTCCTTGTTTGGGATGCCTTCAACGTACCTGATGTACGTTTGTGGTCCTACCATACATACACATTGGTTCAAAACAAATAAACATAGACATATTCAGTGTTCATAAGTTTTATGTATGTATAAGTATGTGTTTTACGACAGGGAGCTCGAACAGTCTCTGTGTAAGCAGACCAAGAAGTCGGCCATTGACCAAACCGAGCAGCCATCCAGTGACCAGACAGCCAATGACCCGACCAAGCAGCCAGCCAGTGACCAGACAGAGCACATAGCCAGTGACCAGATGACTTCATTCAGGTACATCATTTTAATACTATTCTAATTAAGAAAATAGAATAGTGTTGTGACGAGTGATGGGGTTTACGTCGCTTTTTAACAGCTTCGGTCATATCATGGCGGTCAGTGCATCTACCATGCTTTCCTGGCTTTCTCACACCAGTACTTACACCACTTCTTTCCATATCGCTGACTTCATACTCACATAATCTAAGAATTGTAGGTGAGTGACATATTTTCATTGCCGGAAAGAAGTTCGACCCGACCGGATCTCGAACCGGATACTCAATAGTTAGTTTCACCAAAGCTACAATATTTAAGTTATGTTATTTAGGTTATGGTAGATATCATCTCGGGCTCTGACAGTGTGGGTTAGAGTCCAAGTCGGGGTAAGAACTTCTGTGTGGGATGCTTTCCACTTACCTGTGTTTGTGGTTCTACCATACATACACATTGGTTTAAAACATAAACATTCAAAAAGGTATTAGGTATGTATTTATAAGTATGTGTTATACCATAGGGAGCTTGAGCAGTCTCTGTGGAATTGGACTGAGCAGTCATCCAGCAACCAGTCAGAGCAGTCAGTCAGAAACCAGACAGAGCATTCTGATAGTGACCAACTCGAGCAGTTGGCGAGCAAGCAGACCAAGCAGTCAGCCAGTAACTATGTCGAGATGTTACCCAGTGATGAAACTGTAAAGAAGTTCAATGATGTGACCAGACAACCACCAAGCTCCAATACTGAACAGATAATCAGGTACATTTATATACTAGATTTATTATGCTTTAAGAAGTTTATTTTAATCTGATATTTTTTTTCCCAGTTTTTAAATTCAAGACAACTTGCAGGTCTCTCTCTCTCTCTTCCCCTAATTTAAGCATTGTAGTAAGCAGTTACTATACACTCAATATTGGAATACCCTTACCCAGGAAATGTATGTTCATGTATAAATGATCACTGTGATACATGTAGAAACTAATGAGTGTTTGAAAAGGTACTTGTCTTAATAAAAAATAATAGACTAAGGTGATAGATATAAATATTGTATTAAATCATTACCATAGGATTTGTGCTGGAGATTACATATTGATCAAACATGGTAGAAGTTTTCTTCCTGGTGTAGTGAGTAATCATTTTGTTGGGGTTAATCGTTAGTCCAGTTTATTGTTTCTGTTCCATTGTTTTCAAGTACTTCAACCCTTTGCAGTATAAAATGAAATTGAAAATGCCATGTGTGGATAGCATGAATCAGCCGGCTGATCTTGTTTCATGCTATTCACTACTAATCTTTATACTGGTATAATCTATATAGTGGTATGCAAAACAAAATTTGTTATGTCTATGAAATGTGTACCATTGGAACTGTTTTTTTTAAATTGAGTAGTAACATAAAAGATGGGTATATGCTGCAAAGGGTTAATGTCATTCACAGTTATTTTTAAGAATTCATTTTCTTTCTAGTTTGAAACTATATTGAACTGTCTTTGAAATTTGAAATCAATGTCTGGCAAACTTTTAATATGTTTGTATACATGTATATATTTAATAAATTTATAATTTGATTTTTGGAGATAATTCAGAATTTCAAATAAAGGTGTTTTTTTAATGAGACAATTTCTTGTTCCAAACCATAAACGACACTTAAGTACTGAAGTGAGCATTTAATAGGAAGCAGCTAAACATGCCATTGAATCAAGCAAGCATTTGTTTTAAAGCTAGAAACACCTTACTTGTTATAAGTAACAATAGTATAGAAGCTTTTGTTTTACTATATAAGCAGCAACTTTAACTCAATAGTTAACAACTAAACATGTATTACATTTTAGGTGGATGAATGGCCGTGGGTCATATTCTTCAAGAAATATAAAGATAATGCATGGGTTATGAATGAAATAAGGCATACCATCCTTGAATCAGATATCCAGAGAAAGTTGGAACCACCTAAAGTGTCCAAGCTAGGTCGTCGGCTACTTTACAGATTTGAAAGTAAGTTGAAGTATTTAATGTTACATTAAGTATGCATCAACTGTGACATGTACATTGTAAATGTACTGTGGCCTAATGGTTAAGGTGTCCGCCTTGGGACCGGGAGGTTGAAGGTTCGAGCCCAAGAGGGAGCGTTTGTCCAGGAAATGTTTCTTTTGGGACTTATTATAAAATGGCCAGTTCCTGAGCCGCGAGCTAGTTAAATTAATGGTTAGTGACTGAAATCCGTCTGGCATCTTGCCTAGTGATAGAAGTTGGGAGGGTACTTGGTATAATCAGTTGGAAGTGTCTCATAAGACTTACCCTTTTAATAGGGGTGACACTATAATAAACAAAACCTTTACCTACATACATTTGTTTTCTCAGATTTTGAAGCATTTCCCCCGTCTTTGACTTTATTTTGACTTCTTGTTTTGAATTTTAAAAATATGTAACTCATCCTATATTTCCAGGTTACAAGGAAGACAAGTGAAGCAGAGAGAGAGGGAGAAATACCATGTTTGCAGTTTAGAGTTTGCTGTTGTTTTAGTCTGTGAAAATCTCAGAATAAATAATATGTTAATTACTATCTGTCTCCTTAAAAGCTATTATTTTTTTATTACCCTGCAAGTTAAAATCCGTTTATCTGATTGGTCAATATGCACTGAATATAGTTTAATATTCCTTGTCATTCATATATTGATATAAAATCAGATTTGTGGTTTAATTTTTGAAGGTGTTTAGCCCCTTTTAAGTTCTGTAATGTGCTTAGTTTTTTATTTTGAAAAGTGAACCAATTAACTAACCAATTAGCTAACCAATTAGTTAACATTGTTTAATGCAGGTTGGAATTAATGCTGAAATATAGGAGCTTTCAGCATTTCTTTCAATCAGCATTAAACTACATACATGAAAAGGTGAAAATAGGATAAACTTCGGTTATCTCTTCGCAATTTGTCTGATTTCTTTGACATCGAGATAACGAGAGTCATTTTGTCGTCCAATGTTAGTCTCTGATTTCTAAAAACATGTCAGAATTGTCATTTATAATCAAGAATTATGAACTGCTATCGTTTTAAATGTTTCTAAGTAACTAGTCTTTCATTTGGAATCAAAGAAAGGAAAAACTTTTGATTATTTTAATGTTTTTTATTGAATAAATGTTCAATTTTTGTGTCCAGTTACATCTTCGATTAAAATTGCACATATTTTAATGTCATGGCACTTTGGAGTGGAAAATCTATGCTAGGAACATGAAGTTGTTGGTAATTCAAGAAAGGAATGAATCTCATTAGAACTGTTCATCTATTTCCAAAATTAAAGGCATAAAATTCCATCGAGTCCATGTTACATCTCCAAATTCAGGGAAAACAAAACATCATAATATAAGGGTACACATCTTAAATATGAATTTGACAATTTCACAGTACAACCGTCTTATTTCAATACAAATATTCACATCATTTTATTTTAAGTATCATGTTGTGAAAATCCTGGACACCAAACATTTTGAGATGTAACAGAAATTCCTGGACAACGAATTCTGGATCATATACGAATATAATTTTCAATTAGAAAAAGTCATAACCTTATGACGTTATGAGAAAACGTTTCCTGGATAGAACCTTGCAGAGGGGGTCTGAGTCCTGATGAGTGATTAAACCCACGTATTATAGGACGTTTTTGGCTAAAACTTCCATTTTTCCATTGAACATTCAGTCAAGTGACACACCAAATAAAAATGTAGTTTCAATAAAAATATGTGTCCTTATAGTAATTTTCATACATTATTTGAATTCCCCTTACTTTTTGTTCGATAAAAAATGTAACAATAAGCACTGTTCTGTGTTGATTTTAATTGTACGATATGGATGTACGATAATGAATAAAAGTATATATGGTTGCAATACGATAACCGATTGGACGATTTAACAATTTGTTGTATAAACGTGTAAACAAAATAGCTTACATACCGTGTTTAAAAGACCAGTCTTCAACCAGTATCATATATCTCCTCTAAATTCAGTATTTTCACATAACTATTTGAATGAAGTCTCGAGCAGGTTTGATTCGAACTTAAAGTGTAAATCGCCCAAAACAAACAGTTTTGAATTCCGACCATACATTCACCCTTGAATGACAGAAGTAAGGTTTGTGACGATGAAGACATTAACATCTCACACAATAAAAGTATTTTGACCTTAACCCATTTATGCCTAGTGGACTTTCCCATCCTTCTAAATTGGATCAATTTATTTCCAAAATTTGGGATGTCTATTATATTTATTTCTATATTTAGAATATTTTTTACAGAGTTTCATTTAAGCAAACAGCGCAGACCCTGATGAGACGCCACATCATGCGGCGTCTCATCTTGGTCTACGCTGTTTGCCAAGGCCTTTTTTCTAGACGCTAGGCATAAATGGGTTTATTAATAAAGAGTTAGATTTTTTAATAAATATTCAGCTTATTAGGTTGTTAAATGTACTTTTTTTATACACAGTGAATACCTTAGGTTGTGTCGACCATTCCAAATGAGACTGTTGGTACACGTTTTCTTATTTACAAATGTGGACATCTTCAATGAGTTACGATTGCTGTATTTTCATGAATACAATCTATTTTAACTTTATATCCGCTGACATTGGTCTACAAAGAAAGAACACATTTGACTACCTAACATGCAAGGCAAAAAAGTCCAGATTTACAGTGGTATATAGTACAATGTATTTGAGTTGAAATATATATATCAGATTTTGCGTTAATGGACAAATGCTCGCAATATTGTTCTCTAAAGCCAAATTAAAGAAAAAGTTGGGTTTGAATTGAGTGGATTTTTACCACGAGGGTGGTTGAACAAGTCTTTGTAAAACTCGTTGCTTGCAAACAGTGTTTACATGCATTATGTACACGATGTAAAATATGTAGCCCACATAAATACAAAATAACGAGAATTGATTCAATATTTGATATGCACTTGGAACTACTGTTAAATGTATTATTAATTTAAGGTCAAAGTGGGTAGACTGCCTTTAAAGATAGCCTTTTACTTTCCTTGGGCGCTGCGTTTAGCTAGCTTTACCTGGCTGTAGTAACAGCCGCTTATCATAAGTTATTGCTAGGTCAAAAACAAAACGTACATTTATGTGAAATTTTGGAAGACTAAGTTAATTCTGGTATTTTGTGTTCATGATGTCGGATAAGCGAAATATGTTATCGAAATTTCGATCGAGGGGTAAGCTTCTTTAAATGTGTGCTTCAATCGCGCTGTTTTGCTGTTGTAAAATCCGCTAATTGTTGTGTTTTTTTGCCATGAATTAGTACAGACAGAATTGAAGCAGTTGCGCAAACTTTATGATTGCTTACTTTTGCGTTTCCAAAGTTGATTGATCCGTAACAAACATCATGATTAGCCTGTCGAGAATGATCGGTGTCTATATTTTACAATCTATGATTAAATAATATGTTTTATAGAATAATAATATTAACCATCACGATTTAAATCGTAATTTGCGAAGTGTGATATTGCTTCTAGTTTATTACACAAGCCATTTTGTATAACTTTATGTTATATAATATTGTTGCTTTCATTGCGTTAAAAAGTATAGTGAAAATGTAAATGCTTAATTTATTTATAACTGAAATTCAGTCTGATGAGCCTGTAGTGAGTCCATTTAATGTAGAAATACTCTGGCGGAAGTCATTAATTTTAAATTTATTTAGTAATAACTCTGATCTAGTTTTGAAACATTACACCCGCTTTGCCTCGCTAAGTGAGGTTAATATCCTTTATTAAATTATATAGCATGAGCATGAAATAAACAAAATGTTTCAGCGCACAATATTGTTGCTGATTTAAAAAATGGAGGCTCATATTTGTAATAAATACATAGCTGTAGTTTTGTAAAAGTGTTTTGTTTGGTTTGTTGTTATATATTTCAGTGTGTATTTTTACACAGGGAAAGAAAATCATTTACCATGCATGCATTTTTCTTATAATTTGTTAACTTAGCCAATGTTCTAAACAAATATTTCCCATCGAACTGAATCTACACTATCCAATTTTAAATCAATGATTTAAATATAGAGCGCATGATTACATTAAAGGTGTCGGTCTAAAGTAAATATTTTGTCAATAAATCGACTCAACGACTCAGTACCCATGGTTCAGATAAATGATCAGCAGTCTACCAGATATTGGTTGGTGTGTTTCTACATATCCATCTCCCCCGATCGAAATCTTATGAATAAGAAACGAGCAGCCAAGCAGTGCTGCTATTTACGAGGTTGAACATGAATAAAACAGTTCATGTATTGATATTACTTCAGCAATTACAGGTCACGGTTCCACATACAGAAAAAGAAATACCCGTGCGCATTAATAGCAAAGCAACCTGCTATTGAACGATTATTGGGCACCCTACTTATTGGACATGTTCCATGCCGATCACATGCCATATTATATACAGTATTGGTTGTTTGAATGTTGAAATATAAATGTTATATTGTTCATGAGCTAAATTTACATAATAAAGCTATATATACGAAATGTATGTATATCTATGTTCCATTATATTTGTCAAACGATTTTTTTTACTGAATTTGCAATTTAAAATAAATTAAATCGACGTCTTTTAATGAAACATAATTCAAGGATTAGCATTTACAATGTGATTCACATTATACTAAATATTTAATTTATATTTGTACAAAACAAACCCGTTAAATTCTGCATATAGTGCTAAAAACTAGAAAATCTTTCACACAATAAATATTGGATTTTTAACATCGCGACGTTAATATGCAAAAAAAGTCCCCTAATTGACGAAGTTCGTGGTATTTATGTAGCCTATTATGCAACAGCTCACCAAATCGTTGTAACCATACGCTTAACCCTTTGCATGCTGGGAAATTTGTCGTCTGCAAAAATGTCGTCTGATGAATTTCTAAAATTAGCATTTTCTTTGATTTTTTTCAAAGAATACTATCAGAATAGTAAACAGTTTGGATCCTGATGAGACGCCACGCTATGTGGCGTCTCATCTGGATCCAAACTGTTTGCAAAGGCCTTCAAAATTCGGTTCCAGCACTGAAAGAGTTAACTATCAAAAAAGTTGAAAAAAACAATTTGTAGCTCGTATAAAAAACATTGTTGTCTATTAATTTTAAGGTTCTTAATTGGATTGAAAAAACAACCTCAATCATTCAAGTGACCAGTGCTTGTTTGTAAAACTCCATTCAGTTCCCCGGCGAAAATCTTCAAAGCGGCTCGTCCATTTTACGATCGTTCTCATTTTTTCTCAATATTTCAGACCAGAAATGGATGCGACTGGCGGCAAGCGAAAGGAGAAACCTGTAAGCGACCCGGCCGGAGAGGATGGGGATTTTGTGCAGCTCAGGATCGTCAGAGAGGTATTCTCGTGCGCACGATAATTTAGTGTGCTGAACTTTTATCCCGTAAAACTAACAGCGGGACGGTTTTATCACCATCCACACAGATAGGCAACAACATCGACCATATCATAGTTCCTGTATCGCATGTATGACCGTATTTCCTAAATCGATGTGATGAACCTGTTATTTGTTTCCTATTTTTAACCACTCTGCCACTTAAGTAAAATAATAATCACACATTCAAAGTAAGCGCGTTGTAGCTTTCTGCACAAAAGACAATTAAACAAACTAGAACCAACCCTCTAGGTGATAAATACATTTAAATGCACATTCCGAAAAGCTTAAAGTCGTGGTATAGTATTTGGGTACTGAGAATTTGACTGTAAAAGGTGGTTTTATAACTTTTGTTCTAAGGATGAGTATTTGTAACTTTAACTATCTAGATGACGCCTACCGAACACCTTAGTTCTACAAAAAGGGATGAGTCTTTGTAACTTTAACTATCTAGATGACGCCTACCGAACACCTTAGTTCTACAAAAAGGTCATAATATATATTTTTTACACCCCTAACATAGTCCATCCATAAAGGTATTATCATATTATAAATGGTTTGCGCAATTAAAAATAATAATTCTGCATTTAGTGGGAATATCCGGTTTCTTTGTTTTACGAAAAACCTGTTTGGAAATATGCCATCAACATCTATAAACATTTAACACGTATTCTTAGATCATTAAATGAAAAGAAACATCAAAAATTCATATTATACTACCAAAATGTTCAGCATTTAAATGAGTTTACAACAATGAAAGTCAATACATTCATTGAAAAAGAACGTTCTCTGTAGGATATTTTGGGTACTGTCCAAAGACCTAGCTATGACTTAGACATTGACTGGCTTGAGACCTTATTTTCTAATCAATAATATGTCATATGTTGTTGTTGTCTTTTTTTCTAATCAATGATATTTCATGTGTGTCTGTCTGAAAGGCAAAATGTGTGTTATGTATTGGTGTAAGAAATGTTTAAATGTTTTACTTGTTATAGACCTATTTGTGTATGTTAGTGTAAGAAGGCCACATTGTAAAAAAGTATTAATTCATCTGCATAATATGTATAATGTGTCATTGTCATTATGTGTAATCTTCTGTTAATAAAGCTTTAATTATTATTATTATTATTATCAATAATATTTCATGTGTGTCTATCTATGTGTGTTATGTATGGGTGTAAGAAAATATTGTTTGAATGTTATACTTATTATAGACCTATTTGTGTATGATATTTTAAGAAGGCCACATTGTAAAAAAGTATTGATTCATTTGCATAATATGTATAATGTGTCATTGTCTTTATGTGTAACCTTCTGTAAATAAAGCTTTTATTATTATTATTATTATTATTAGACCTGATCCGGGACACTTTCCGTTATAATGGATTTTTAAAAATATTACATCACTTTCTTATATAATCTTATTTCTAAAGAGGAGGAAGCAGCAAATCAGTTCGAATGGCCCCGCGGTCGACAAACGCAGCATACCGGAAGGTGCGGTGATCGAGGAGAAGCAGGTGACGTTCCGCGAGGAGCCCAAAATCCGCCCAACCACCGCCGCAAGAGAGCGCGCGGATGATGACCTCCGGGAGCTGATATTTGCCACCGTTGATACCAACGACCATAGAAAGGTAAAAACTTGCATGGCCCCTCGACCACGAACGTTTTAATCTAGGTCTGTTACATTTTACTATTCAGACAGCAAGTAACGTTTGATTTTTTTAAAATTGTTTGTTCAGTTTCGAAAGTTAAAGACGAAGTTGGACACGAGTGTTCGTACTCGTTTAGTAACGAGTATTCGCGTCTGTTTCCAGAGGATATCAGCATGCACATGTCCTAGTTACCGGTAGTCTAAGGGCGCCTCAACTTCTTATTATTCTGGTTCTTCTCGCGCTCCCAACCATATATTTTAAACAACTGCGACATTCAACTATGGACACCCATATATAACTGCTTTAACCAATCGAAAAACTTGAACAGTGTGTTTTTCTATCCTACAAGTACCTTAAAGACCAACACGCTTTTTTCATATAAAAACGAGCCGCGTTAAGTAAAAAGGGGGTTAAATGGATGTGCGTAAAGTGTCGTCCCAGATTAGCCTGTGCAGTCCACACAGGCTAATCAGGGACAACACTTTCCAACTCTACTGGATTTTTGCTTACTTACTTTAAACCGAAAATATCATAAAAGCGGAAAGTGTCGTCCCTGATTAGCCTGTGTGGACTGCACAGGCTAATCGTGGACGACACTTGACGCACATGCATTAAACCCCCTTTTCATTGAACACGGCTCAAATGTATGTTCAGATATGATGGCTCAATCAGTATTGCTATCTTAGTTTTGCAAAGCTTAATTTTATTTAAAACACATTAACGTTTATTATTTTCTTTCTTTGTAGTTGATGTCAGTTATTTCAAGCATTGGCAAAAACAATTTGCTCCAAGATATACGGAATAAGGAAACAGACGTGAATGTGCTCCATTACGCTCTTTCACATGATAAGATGGAGACAGCTATTAATCTGATTGACCAATGTTCACTCGAAATGCTGACGTCACATCACGTGGTACACAAATCCGGCGTCTCTGGAAGAAACAATTGTTTGCATATCATTACGGAGAAAAATGATATTGAGATGGCAAAACTTTTACTTTCAAAACTACCTTCTACAGAAAAGAAGCTGGATGTGATAAAATTAGAGACAGCTATTGACATTGAAGGTCAACGACCAAGGTTATTTTCTTGCTTGCATTTAGCCGCATATTACGGTCACACACAACTGGTGCGATTGTACCTAGACAC
Organism: Dreissena polymorpha; assembly: GCF_020536995.1. Classification (NCBI taxonomy): domain Eukaryota; kingdom Metazoa; phylum Mollusca; class Bivalvia; order Myida; family Dreissenidae; genus Dreissena; species Dreissena polymorpha. Next base: position 85,337,791 of record NC_068359.1, read on the forward strand.
CGGAATCGACGTTAATCATTTGAACGGCAAAGACGACACCGCTTTATTATGGGCCGCTAGGTGGGGACACAACGAAACCGTTAGTTTGCTGTTAGACAGGGGCGCGGATACCGAGGTTTTAAACGACAAAGGATCTACGGCGCTTTATTGGGCAATAAGGTACGAGTTTCCTAAGACTGTAGGTGTCTTGCTTCAAAAGGGAAAGGCGAATCCGAACACGAAACGAAAACTCGGTCTTGTGGCGCCAATCGTAATCGCAGCGGCTTATGGTAACGTGGAAATAATGTCTCTGTTGTTGCAGCATCCGGATATCGACATACACGTCCGCATCCGTGGTGGTGAGATGGCGGTGCACCATGCCGCTAAAGAGGGCTGCACGGATGTGCTGGATATGCTTATTAAGCGTGGTGCAAAGTTTGACGAACAGGACGAAATCGGGGACACTCCTTTACTGCTCGCAGCAAAGAACGGGAATTATGACATTGTACATAATTTAATACGGCGGGGCGCAAACGTAAATCACCGGAATCATGAAGGCCACGACGCCTGGTACTTCGCCATTGAGGACGAGGAAGACAACTCGTTGCTAAGCAGCCTGGTGTCGGCGACCAGAGGCCAGGACATGCTGTGGAGACATCCACTCTGCATCGCGGCGAGCAACGGTAGAATCGACAAGATCAAGTGTTTGTTGAACATGCATATCGAACCGATAAGCGCTGACGCCGACGGCAATACGTTTCTGCACCACGCCGCGATGTCAGACAAACACGAAGTTATCGATAAATTTAATTCGACCATTTCAATCAATATACAGAACAACCGCGGGAATACGCCTCTTCACATCGCCTGCTATAGGGGATACTCAAATACCGTAAAAGTTCTCCTGAAATACAAAGCAAAGGCAGACGTTAAAAACAGCAAAGGAGAAACCGCTTTACATGTCGCTGGATATTCCAAACATATAACCGCCGAGACTGCGAGAGAACTTGTGGACTACATTATTAAGACGCATGCTTGGGAGAGCTTAAACGATAAGGACAACGAAGGCAACAACCCTTTACATATCGCGGGCAAACACGCCAAACCGGAAGTTCTCTGGGAGTTCCGTTTTGTCCGCTTCAAGGATCGGGACAAGGACGGCCTGATCCCCTTGCATGAGGCAGTGCGACCCGGTCAACCCGAGGCACTCGATATGATGCTGGATATCTTTGAAAGCATGAAACGCGATGCGAGGATAAACGAGCAATCTTACGCAACCAGCGAGACGGTTCTACATTTGGCCGCATCCGAGGGACACAGCCGTTGTGTTCAAAGGCTGATTGGACTTGGAGCGGATCTGTCTTGTAAAGATGTAAACGGTAATACGGTGCTTCATCGCCTTACGCTTGCATGCGTGGAGGACAGTAAAAATATCAGCCGCCACCTCGAAGTTCTCGAAACCGTTTTTGACAATGTTGTTAAGTGGTGGTGCATAAAAAAGAATATACCGTTCCCAGAGGAAGAAAACCGCGAGGTCTATATGTCTTATCGGCGCGACTCTACGCAATTCCTGGTCAACAACGTTGTAAACGGCGAAGGGCTGTCCGTCTTAGACATGGCATTTAAATACGTAGTACCGGACATTCTTTCGCGACTGCTGATGATGCCCGATGTAACAAAGTACGATGTTACCAAAGACATTCCTACAGGAGTACATACCTACAGCTTTGATATCACCGGGATCACTCCGAGAACGAACAATGCTATTCGGGGTTGCTGCAGTAGAGCGTCCGTCTCGCCTCTCTTAGAAAAGGACATGAATGCAGACGTCGGTGCAGGGGGATCAAGACTCTCAGGATTAGAATGGCTCATTACTCACACGGTCAAAACACGGGCCGCGGAGATTCTCGATTTGCCTCCGATACAAATGATTGAACGATACTACACGTCAATGGTTGCCTGGACGTTTGCTTTATTGATGGTCGTTCACATCGTCTACATGAGCGTATTCACGTACGTTGGAATCGACTTGCTTGAGAAACTACGGAATGCATCTAGCATTTCTTACTCGAATCCTGAAACAGTGCTCTTGTACGCGTTCGTCCCTCTAGAACCCGCGGTCATCATCCTGTACATGATCTGGAGCACCGGACGGTACCTGTGGACCGGAGACATAAAAAGGAAGGCGCGACTCAGCCGGAAGAGCGGATTCGCTCTGGGCGTGTCCATTTTTGGCTCTTATATTTTTCTTGTTGTGTGCACTGTTTTTGCTGGACTCGTTCTAGCGTGGATTGCGCTGTTTTCTGTGCGTTACACGTACAACGATTATTTCTTCTCCTCCGCCGTTTGCATCGGCTGGCTTTTAACTGTATCGTTCACACGGGGAATACGTGCAATACATTATTTCTACCGAATGCTATTGAGCATGATGCTCCGAGACGTTGTTCGCTTCGGGATTGTCTACCTGTTCGTGATCTTGGCGTTTGGCTTCGCGTTCCACGCTCTGTTCCAAGTGTCTCAGGATATCGTCAATGACTACCTTACAGTCGGCGACACACTTTTCCTCACTTTCAACATGATGATTGGCATGGGTCAGTTGTTCGAAGGAGAATATGAGAAGAACCTGGTCGCCGTGGGGAGGACGCCCGCGTACTCCAAAATCCTGTACCTCATCTACATCATCCTTTCCACCATTATATTACTGAATTTGCTGATCGCGATGATGAACGACTCTTACACGACGATTCTGAGGGAGAATCAAGTCACGTGGCGTATTGAGGTGGTCAGCCTCGGAGTCGAGATGGAGTCATCATTTCCGATGGCGGGAAAGTTCTCGAACGTTCAAATTAAACATGGCGGCGTTGGTAAGAATCACACTACTTTAAATATGTTATTATGTGATCTTGCTACGAAATTTCGTAGCGAGTAAAGTCGAGATATAGAGCGAACATAAATAGAAAATAAACGCTAATCACTTACTTGCTGATATTGCTGGAAAGTGAGTAGCATTGAGAAATTAAACAAAGGCATAAAGGGTATACAACGGCGAAAAATACCTCTTTAAATGTCACGCTCCGTAATGTCAGGCTGTTTGATATATACTATATATTAGGCTTGTTCTGAGATTTTTCGTTAATCCGGGATACATGGACGAAATTAAGTAAATCACCTTTTCTGAAGCCTCCATGTATTTTGAACACTGAACAATTAAGATGTTTGCAATATTATTCAATTTAAGGTGAAAATGGCTATTTAAGAAATGCCTATTAAAACACAAAACTATTTCTTGATTTATGTTCATGTCAATACAGCAACTAAATTTTATTTTTAATAAATCTACAAAAGCGGAGATATATCAATAACACATGGATTAAAAAATATGATATATTTAATACTACTCAAGAATTAGTAAACATTATCAACATAATATTTATCTATATTGGTTACTATGAATATACCATAATAAATTCAAATTATTGACATTCTGTGTATACAATGACATTTTTGAAGTGTTGTTGTTGTTTTATAACTGATAAAAGAAAACAATAACATTATTCCATATCTAATGTATATTATACATCAATGAAGTTTGATGTAGAAATCTTAAACAGTTTCTGATGTATAGCCAAATAAGTTTGTGACTAACGGATATAAAACCAAAAAACAAATATAAATAACTCTTCTTTAAGAAAGCGCGAAGTGATCTTTGCAATGCACATCTCCTCGCTGATATCTATACACCCACGAAGAGTCATGATGTAATCTTATATAGTTACTGAGATAAAGCCCTGAAATGTGTCTAACATAAGGACGTAATGACAGACGGACAACGCCAAAACTATATTCATGCGCATTGAATAGCGTAATGATGGCAACGTTCAGCACATTTTAAAACAACTTTCCTGATTTTTGTAGGGTTTCTTTCTTGCTTTTTGACTCCGTTCTTGAAAACATATCGTGTAATAATGATCGCATATGAAAGGAATCTTCTTTAGACGGTATTTGAACGCTAATTATTATATTTGAAATCTGTCCCTAATTGCGTAATAGCATTTGTAAGTTTTTGTTCATTGCATTCTCTGATCCTCCGTAAATAAAATTCACAATCGGTGTATGTAAATGCCACATTAAGTTAAACAAATACAATATTGCAAAGTAAACTGATACCCATAGCCTTTTCGTTACTTCAATTGATGTGGTACTTATTTGCACTCAATAACAATCTTTAAAATATCAAAACCATCATACACAATCAGCTTTAAAAAATAATAATAAAGGAATCTCTTTATTTGAGTTTTTTGTAATGTAATTTCCGCTGTGTTCATTGCTTGTGTATGTTTTTTTGTTCTCTTTGCAGACAGTATTGTTAACGGCGTGTCACCGGAACGCTGGTACGTATCGATAGCTGACGCAGAGTTCAGAGAACAGATGCGCGAGATGGACCGGAAGTACTACACGAACCAGGAAGAGGTCACCAAGCGTCTGAATGACCTTGATTCCAAGATGGTTGAAATGGAGCGACTGACTAGCAATAAGCTGCAACAGATCACGGATCTGCTGGAACAAATCAAGAGGAAGTGATAATAAAATAACGGAAGTGAATTCGTTTACAAATGTTGATACATCAACGTTTTAACACATGACGTATGGTAGAAAAAGTCGCTCACGGCCGATGACAAGAGCGGAAAGCTGGAAGAATTAATATGCTGTGAATATTTCAATAAACCAATACGGATTAGTGGTTTTTGCATACGGTGAATGTACATAATACAACGAGATAAGAAAGAAAAATTCAAACTACTTTTTTTTCATAATTATTCTGTTCTGTCTTGTCAAAATATCCACATTAAAAAAAACCATGCACATTTACTTCACGACATTTCATATGTATTGTATTTTAAGACATATGCAATACACTGCTCAATCTGTCGTGTATATTAAGCTCATGTATTCTCACAAAACCCGCAGAATTCAGCTCTTGTAAGGTTTAATCTTGAGAGAATGTTGTATACTTATATCTTTTTGGAAAAGGGGTACACAAAGTACGTGAACGAGCAATTGGATTTTCTGCTCTTTCCTCATTCTCAGATACTCATAGTATGTACACAGTATACTAGAAAGAATTTTTGGAATATCTGTTTATATATGCATATCACTGTATTTATTTATGCATTATTTTAAAGTGCAATGTTTTATAAGAAATATGGTTATTTATTAAAGCGAAAAACGCCCTGTTGTCTTGCTGATATTACAAATGAAACTAAGAATATTCAATCTTTTGATTGATACCCGTTTAGGATTAAATATCATAAATCCATCAGTTAAAATACGTTAGGTAATAATGTTATTTCTTCAAGTATGCCTGTTATACATGGTTTCATGTGTATTCTTAACGCATAACTATAATTATGCGTGTTCATAATTGTTTCATGTTTATTTCATGCATTAATAGTGTCATAATATGCACTGTACGAACACTTAGAATGCATTACGATCTCTTAATAAAAGTATTTTATCAGCCTTATAAATTTAACGGATCATGTATCTTTAATTTAATTATAAAATCACTTAATCAAAAGTTGTCACCCTCAGCCACACATGACGCATTATCTGCACTAAATGTATGAATACGGCAAAATTACTAAGTTTCTGTATAACGTGGACAAAAATTAGTTTCAATAAGTGTCTCATATTTTTAGTATTCATCTCTGTTCATTTAATTTTTTTTAAGTATGTTCAAACGTGGTCACATTCATTGTTTTAAAATGCAAATAAATAATGAATAACACTGTTAACCGTTAATGATTCGGACATTCAATTGTATTCGAAACTAAGTTATTATCGCATTCGGTTAATAAAATTTAAAATTCATAAATACATGTATAACAAACACAAACTTATTTTTAAATTCCTTTAAAGCTTATGTAAACAAGTATGAAATTTATAGTTAACAAACATGAGATAAAATTAACCTAGAAATTTTTCAGTAAACAAAATATATTCCGTTTTCGTCATTTGAATATAAAGATACCAACGCACTTTAACCGTGACATGCATAAGGTACAATTCCTAACATATTCTATTTCAATAATACTTCACTTTGGTAGTTTATAATCCGGTATAATTTTAATACGAAATAAACGTTTATCACTTTTTAACTGAAATGGCTGGAATGTGAGCGTCATTTAAAAATTAAACAAAAGTAACAAAGGGTATTAAACGGCCCAAAATAACTGTATCGTTATGGACGTCGCCATCTTGACAATCACGTGATTATCGCCTCTGTAAGAGATATGTTTATTACCATGTCCGGTAAACCATCTTATGTATCCCCAATAGGGATACGCTTAAAATCCTAAGTGGTACTTCCACGGATACATACATTGACATGAAAACTCTCAAAATGGAGCCTAAAAAAGATGAGTCGTTGTAATTTTAACATATATGCTCTACTTCAATATAGATAATTCTTTAAAAGATTTCTTCCCGAAATCGTTTTCCTAGTTCTGACCTAGAGTCCTAGATAGACCATGTGGAAAGCATTTCGCATTTTTATCAAAATTCTTACTCGTAACCGTCGGATATTACCGTATATATGATTTGTTATAGTTCAATATTTTAAATTGCCAGCGACATCACAATCTTCTCCTTTGTCGCAAATCATGTTTTCCCCAATTCACAAAATTCTATTAGGGATTCATAAGTGGTGTTGGGATACATAAGTTGTATTCGTAGTCAGCTTATATATCGTTCGTGTGAATTACTAGTACTTTGGGATCGAGTTATATTGCTGTGCAACAAGATAAGTATTGATGCAAAGCATCAAAGTGCGTCGGGAATTTCAGTGTAAAAGGCACTCAATGAAGTTACATCGAACGATTTTTTTCTACTGTAAATATTAATATATTGGCCGATAATTTTAAACAAAATAGAAAAAGATACTGGTATAACCATTGTCTATGATTTTATGTTATAACCCCCAAATAACCATTATCTATGATGTTGTGTTATAACTCCCAAATAACCATTATCTATGATTTTGTGTTATAACTCCCAAATATTTCACAGTTCATTTTATTAACATTTGTTTCCTTTGTTTTGCTGGCATCAGTGTGCAGTTTTCATTAATGGAACAGAACTGTGTAGGTTTTAAAAAATCTGCTTCAACTTGTAAGCGTTATTTCATATTTTTCTGAACTTCAAGGGGAGCTGATTCTGAACTTATTCTTACGTTGCTCATTTACGATAGGGGTCGAGTACTCATTGATATGAAAACACTGTAAAAGTTTTAATGTGTTTACGACCCCCCCACCCTCTCACACATATATTTTATGGGCATATTAAAAACAAAAAATGGTTACAATAAAACAGCATATTTATTTAAACTAAAATGTCTACATCAAAACAAAAAGTTAACATACAACACAAGTAACATAATTTAATTCTACTGGGGCTCAAACCTTGGGCCTCTCACATGTGAAGCGAGCGTGTATCCACTACACTATGGAACCGATTGAAAAGCGTTTTAAGTTTATTAACGAACTGCACTCCTGTCATATCTTGACATCTTTTGAACTGCACCAGGTCATATCATTCTATCATCAACATGTTGAATGTAAAGTCGAATTGTTCCCCCAATACGATTTTTTTTAAGAAACCCTGGCGGATATGTTACTCGGGGACATTGGTTGATATAATTGTCGGTGCAAAAACTTTTTCACTGGCATACCTTTAAAGAAATTTGTAAATAAAGTGCTAAATATGGGACAAATCCCTGCATCGTCCACTTTAAATAGCCATATTTCAATAAATCCTGAATAATAGAAGCCAGGATTTAAGTAACATACATGGTAATAACTCCTTTGTATATACCAAAATATATTTTAATTTAAAAATGCCTTTAAACAATAATAGATCTCAATTTACTTACCTACCGAAATTCAGCGAAATATATCGGCAACTTTTCCAAGCACATCCAACTTTTCACAGCATATCGGGTTTCCGGGGATGATTACGTCTAGAATAATGTTTTGATGGTTGGCTATGTCATTCTTGTTTTCTTGCTTTAACACTGATTAACAATACATGAACAAAATGTAAGCACTTTGTTTCGTGGATCATTACATTGAGACAGACGCACGGCTCCGGGACAGGCAGTCCAAAGGAAAGCCAGTTAATTTTTCTGGATTTCACCAGCCGCTCAAAGGCGACCAGCCAATTTGATCCCGTTATTCTGAAATTATCAATGAAGCATACGTGAGGTGCGTGAAGTTGGCTCGCCGTTCGACGTTCGAAATTAGTTCAACATTCAAATTACCGAATGTCGAGCTGGCTCGGCATTCCAGCTCGACATTCAGTTCGGCATTCGCATATAGTGTTGTATGCTTATTTTCGAATGTTGAGCTGGCTCGGCATTCCAGCTCGACATTCAGTTCGACATTCGGAGATAATGTTGTACAATAATTTTTGAATGACGAGCTGGCTCGGCATTCCAGCTCGACATTCAGTTCGACATTCGGAGAAAGTGTTGTACAATAATTTTTGAATGACGAGCTGGCTCGGCATTCCAGCTCGACATTCAGTTCGACAATCGGATATAGTGTTGTACAATAATTTTTGAATGACGAGCTGGCTCGGCATTCCAGCTCGACATTCAGTTCGACATTCGGAGAAAGTGTTGTACACTTTTTTTGAATGTCGAGCTGGCTCGGCATTCCAGCTCGACATTCAGTTCGGCATTCGCAAATAGTGTTGTATGCTTATTATGAATGTCGAGCTGGCTCGGCATTCCAGCTCGACATTCAGTTCGACATTCGGATATAGTGTTGTACAATTTTTTTTATGTCGAGCTGGCTCGGCATTCCAGCTCGACATTCAGTTCGGCATTCGGAAAATAGTGTTGTACAATAATTTTTGAAAGACGAGCTGGCTCGGCATTCCAGCTCGACATTCAGTTCGACATTCGGAGAAAGTGTTGTACAATAATGTTTGAATGACGAGCTGGCTCGGCATTCCAGCTCGACATTCAGTTCGACATTCGGATATCCTGTTGTACATTTTTTTGAATGTCAAGCTGGCTCGGCATTCCAGCTCGACATTCAGTTCGGCATTCGGATATAGTGTTGTACAATAATTTTTGAAAGACGAGCTGGCTGGGCATTCCAGCTCGACATTCAGTTCGACATTCGGAGATAGTGTTGTACAATAATTTTTGAATGACGAGCTGGCTCGGCATTCCAGCTCGACATTCAGTTCGACATTCGGAGAAAGTGTTGTGCAATAATGTTTGAATGACGAGCTGGCTCGGCATTCCAGCTCGACATTCAGTTCGACATTCGGATATCCTGTTGTACATTTTTTTGAATGTCAAGCTGGCTCGGCATTCCAGCTCGACATTCAGTTCGACATTCGGATATACTGTTGTACAATATTTTTTGAATAACGAGCTGGCTCGGCATTCCAGCTCGACATTCAGTTCGACATTCGGAGAAAGTGTTGTACAATAATGTTTGAATGACGAGCTGGCTCGGCATTCCAGCTCGACATTCAGTTCGACATTCGGAGAAAGTGTTGTACAATAATGTTTGAATGACGAGCTGGCTCGGCATTCCAGCTCGACATTCAGTTCGACATTCGGATATCCTGTTGTACATTTTTTTGAATGTCAAGCTGGCTCGGCATTCCAGCTCGACATTCAGTTCGGCATTCGGATATAGTGTTGTACAATAATTTTTGAAAGACGAGCTGGCTGGGCATTCCAGCTCGACATTCAGTTCGACATTCGGAGATAGTGTTGTACAATAATTTTTGAATGACGAGCTGGCTCGGCATTCCAGCTCGACATTCAGTTCGACATTCGGAGAAAGTGTTGTGCAATAATGTTTGAATGACGAGCTGGCTCGGCATTCCAGCTCGACATTCAGTTCGACATTCGGATATCCTGTTGTACATTTTTTTGAATGTCAAGCTGGCTCGGCATTCCAGCTCGACATTCAGTTCGACATTCGGATATACTGTTGTACAATATTTTTTGAATGACGAGCTGGCTCGGCATTCCAGCTCGACATTCAGTTCGGCATTCGCATATAGTGTTGTATGCGTATTTTCGAATGTCGAGCTGGCTCGGCATTCCAGCTCGACATTCAGTTCGACATTCGGAGATAATGTTGTACAATAATTTTTGAATGACGAGCTGGCTCGGCATTCCAGCTTGACATTTAGTTCGACATTCGGAGAAAGTGTTGTACAATAATTTTTGAATGACGAGCTGGCTCGGCATTCCAGCTCGACATTCAGTTCGACATTCGGATATAGTGTTGTACAATAATTTTTGAATGACGAGCTGGCTCGGCATTCCAGCTCGACATTCAGTTCGACATTCAGAGAAAGTGTTGTACACTTTTTTTGAATGTCGAGCTGGCTCGGCATTCCAGCTCGACATTCAGTTCGGCATTCGCAAATAGTGTTGTATGCTTATTTTGAATGTCGAGCTGGCTCGGCATTCCAGCTCGACATTCAGTTCGACATTCGGATATAGTGTTGTACAATTTTTTTTAATGTCGAGCTGGCTCGGCATTCCAGCTCGACATTCAGTTCGGCATTCGGATATACTGTTGAACATTTTTTTTGAATGTCGAGCTGGCTCGGCATTCCAGCTCGACAGTCAGTTCGACATTCGAATATAGTGTTGTACAATAATCTTTAAATGTCGAGCTGACCGGTCGACCAACCGAAGACCGATGGACGACCGACGGACGGGGGAGGGATAACCGATGGACGACCGACAGAAAGATAAGGGACGACCGATAAACGATCGATTGGCGACCGATGGACGACCGATGGACGGGAGAGGGATAACCGATGGACGACCGACAGAAAGATAAGGGACGACCGATGGATGATCAACGGACGGACAAGGGTAGACAATGAACGACCGATGGACGGCCAGCAATTGGACGAGGGACGACCAATGGACGGCTGATGGACGACCGATGGACGGCCGACAGTTGGGCGAGCGACGACCGATGGAAGACCGATGGACGGCCGATGGACTGCCGATAAACGACCGACAGAAAGATGAGGGACGACCGATGGACGGCCGATGGACGACTGACAGAAAGATAAGGGACGACCGATGGCCGACCGATTGGCGACCGATGGACGACCGATGGACGGGAGAGGGATAACCGATGGACGACCGACAGAAAGATAAGGGACAACCGATGGACGACCAACAGACGGACAAGGGCAGACAATGGACGACCGATGGACGGCCAACAGTTAGACGAGGGACGACCGATGGACGACCAACAGTTTTGACGAGGGACGACCGATGGACGACCGATGGACGACCGATGGACGACCGATGGACGACCGATGGGCGACCGATGGACGACCGAGGGACGACCGATGGACGGGAGAGGAATAACCGATGGACAACCAACAGAAAGATAAGGGACGAAAGATGGACGACTGACGGACGGACAAGGGCAGACAATGGACGACCGATGGACGGCCAACAGTTGGACCAGGGACGACCATCGGACGACCATCGGTCGGCCATCGGTCGTCCGTCGGTCGTCCATCGGTCGTCCATCGGTCATCAATGGGTCGTCCATCGGTCGTCCATCGGTCGCCAATCGGTCGTCCATCGGCCGTCTATCGGTCGTCCATCGGTCGTCCCTCCTCCAACTGTTGGCCGTCCATCGGTCGTCCATTGTCTGCCCTTGTCCGTCCGTTGGTCGTCTATCGGTCGTCCCTTATCTTTCTGTCGGTCGTCCATCGTTTATCACTCTCCCGTCCATCGGTCGTCCATCGATCATCCATCGGTCGCCAATCGGTTGTCCATCGGCTGTCCCTTATCATTCTGTCGGTCGTCCATCGGTTATACCTTTCCCGTCCGTCCGTCGTCCATCGGTCTTCGGTTGGTCGTCCATCGGTCAGCTCGCCATTTAAAAATTATTGTACAACACTATATCCGAATGTCGAACTGAATGTCGAGCTGGAATGCCGAGCCAGCTCGACATTCAAAAAAAAAGTACAACAGTATATCCGAATGTCGAACGGAATGTCGAGCTGCAATGCCGAGCCAGCTCGACATTCAAAAAAAATTGTACAACACTTTCTCCGAATGTCGAACTGAATGTCGAGCTGGAATGCCGAGCCAGCTCGATATTCAAAAATTATTGTACAACACTATATCCGAATGTCGAACTGAATGTCGAGCTGGAATGCCGAGCCAGCTCGACATTCAAAAATTATTGAACAACACCATATCCGAATGTCGAACTGAATGTCGAGCTGGAATGCCGAGCCAGCTCGACATTCAAAAATAAGCATACAACACTATTTGCGAATGCCGAACTGAATGTCGAGCTGGAATGCCGAACCAGCTCGTCATTCAAAAAAAAATTGTACAACACTTTCTCCGAATGTCGAACTGAATGTCGAGCTGGAATGCCGAGCCAGCTCGTCATTCAAAAATTAATGTAAAACACTATATCCGAATGTCGAACTGAATGTCGAGCTGGAATGCCGAGCCAGCTCGACATTCAAAAATAAGCATACAACACTATATGCGAATGCCGAACTGAATGTCGAGCTGGAATGCCGAGCCAGCTCGTCATTCAAAAATTATTGTACAACACTAAATCCGAATGTCGAACTGAATGTCGAGCTGGAATGCCGAGCCAGCTCGACATTAAAAAAAAAAATGTACAACACTATATCCGAATGTCGAACTGAATGTCGAGCTGGAATGCCGAGCCAGCTCTACATTCGAAAATAAGCATACAACACTGTATGCGAATGCCGAACTGAATGTCGAGCTGGAATGCCGAGCCAGCTCGACATTCGAAAATAAGCATACAACACTATATGCGAATGCCGAACTGAATGTCGAGCTGGAATGCCGAGCCAGCTCGACATTCGAAAATAAGCATACAACACTATATGCGAATGCCGAACTGAATGTCGAGCTGGCTCGGCATTCCAGCTCGACATTCTAAAATAGGCATACAAATGTCGAACTGAATGTCGAGCTGGAATGCCGAGCCAGCTCGACATTCAAAAATTATTGTACAACACTATATCCGAATGTCGAACTGAATGTCGAGCTGGAATGCCGAGCCAGTTCGACATTCGAAAATAAGCATACAACACTATATGCGAATGCCGAGCTGAATGTCGAGCTGGAATGCCGAGCCAGCTCGACATTCGAAAATAAGCATGCAACACTATTTGCGAATGCTTAACTGAATGTCGAGCTGGAATGCCGAGCCAGCTCGACATTCAAAAATTATTGTACAACACTATATCCGAATGTCGAACTGAATGTCGAGCTGGAATGCCGAGCCAGCTCGACATTCCAAAATAAGCATACAAAACTATTTGCGAATGCCGAACTGAATGTCGAGCTGGAATGCCGAGCCAGCTCGTCATTCAAAAAAAATTGTACAACACTTTCTCCGAATGTCGAACTGAATGTCGAGCTGGAATGCCGAGCCATCTCGACATTCAAAAATTATTGTACAACACTATATCCGAATGTCGAACTGAATATCGAGCTGGAATGCCGAGCCAGTTCGACATTCGAAAATAAGCATGCAACACTATATGCGAATGCCGAACTGAATGTCGAGCTGGAATGCCGAGCCAGCTCGTCATTCGAAAATAAGCATGCAACACTATTTGCGAATACAGAACTGAATGTCGAGCTGGAATGCCGAGCCAGCTCGACATTCAAAAATTATTGTACAACACCATATCCGAATGTTGAACTGAATGTCGAGCTGGAATGCCGAGCCAGCTCGACATCTAAAAATAAGCATACAACACTATTTGCGAATGCCGAACTGAATGTCGAGCTGGAATGCCGAGCCAGCTCGTCATTCAAAAAAAATTGTACAACACTTTCTCCGAATGTCGAACTGAATGTCGAGCTGGAATGCCGAGCCAGCTCGTCATTTAAAAATTATTGTACAACACTATATCCGAATGTCGAACTGAATGTCGAGCTGAAATGCCGAGCCAACTCGTCATTCAAAAATTATTGTACAACACTTTCTCCGAATGTCGAACTGAATGTCGAGCTGGATTGCCGAGCCAGCTCGTCATTCAAAAATTATTGAACAACATTATCTCCGAATGTCGAACTGAATGTCGTGCTGGAATGCCGAGCCAGTTCGACATTCGAAAATAAGCATACAACACTATTTGCGAATGCCGAACTGAATGTCGAGCTGGAATGCCGAGCCAGCTCGACATTCAAAAAAAAATGTACAACACTATATCCGAATGTCGAACTGAATGTCGAACTGGAATGCCGAGCCAGCTCGACATTCGAAAATAAGCATACAACACTGTATGCGAATGCCGAACTGAATGTCGAGCTGGAATGCCGAGCCAGCTCGACATTCAAAAATAAGCATACAACATTATATGCGAATGCCGAACTGAATGTCGAGCTGGAATGCCGAGCCAGCTCGACATTCTGTAATTTGAATGTTGAACTAATGTCGAACGTCGAACGGCGAGCCAACTTCACGCACCTGGAATATTGGTATATGCGTAACTTCACGAAATAAACGTTATAAATCGCTTTTCATGTCTGAAACAAGTGAAAATTATTTTATGTTACTATTTACTATTTAAATAAAAAAGTATCGATGGTACCGTTTTTTTGTTCTGCACTTTCCATTATAATGACTGATTAATGCCCCAGAAGCAATGTTTAATAGTATTAATATCACTTTAATACGTAATAACATGAGGGATTTCAGTACCCGCTCGGCGTCAGAAACATTAGTGAAATTCCAGTTATAACGCGCTATTCATGTCAAATACATGTGGACAAAATGTTTCGTTAGTACTTTCGTTAATAACATGTGTATTACCAGTGTAGAGATGTTAATTTATTACTAATACCACTATTTCACGTAGTAACAGGTTAGATTTCGGTTAGCGCGAAAGCATTTTGGAAGCTTGTTTTAAGTACCGAAATACCCGTTATACATAGCTTATGTTCTTAAACTTATATTGTTTTGCATTTGCATAATAAATATATGACACAAACCCTTTTTACCAGTGTTATATGGGGTGAAAAAGTCCATAAAATCATCCGGAATATCGCGTAATCTATAGGCAATCTATAAGCAAAGAAGCCACATTTGGTGTTAACTTGTCTAGGTTTTCTAACCGCTAAGCCACGTACCTAAGAGGACGGATCGATCATTGTCCAGGCGAGATGTCAATTCGGATCCTGCGATGACTCAAAAAGTTCTTAAACTAAGATAAGGTTTTATGTATGAATATGCGTTTTTTCACAATATTTTCATAAGACAAAAAGTGTGGTTACTATTGTTACAGCTATAAATCAAGAAGTACATCCATATTTTGCGGATATTTAAAAAGTAATACAGGTTGATTTTCTAAACTCTTGACCCTTCCATAACTTGAAAGTACTAATATTATGTTGATGAAACAATGGAGGACAACATGAACCCACTAGGGGACTACTGTTGTGCCTGCAAACTGGCATCCTAAGAAAAAAACAAAATTGCGTTCTTTTTGAAGAAGATGAATACTAAAAATACAAGAATGACAATAACTTGCTTTAAGAGATTCCTGATTCATATGTATAACCATGATATCCGTAAATTTTGACGCTCATGTGTCGAATTTCAGATGAGGAAAAAGACTGTGATTCTTTTCTTGATCATACTAGTGTGTTTGCTGCAACAGATGTCCGCTGAAGACTCAAGTGGTAAGTTTATCTTTTAATGATTTCAAAACAATGAGCATGTTCAATAAAGTGTATCACTGATTGTATTAAATGATCAATAATATGTATTTTATTATGTATTGATTCATAAATTATACTAAATGTGTTCCTGGACTTCTTAATTTACTTATTACAGATGAATCCACCACAACACGTAAGTGTGCTCCAGTTATACATTAAAAAGCACAAGGCTTTGAATATAACTGTTATAACAATATCAAAAACTTAGAAATATCGTTATATTAAATGGATATCACTATAAGTGATGAGTATTGAAAAAATTAGGATGAACATGCAGGTTCCAAAATTAATAGTTAAACTTGTATTCGGCTCTTTAATCCTGTGAAATATCAACGTTTTGACCATTAGTTGTTACCATCTACCAAAAAGTGAGTATAGACAATATTGCGTATTTAACATCAGACACATGTTGATGAATAACAACACACTTTATAAAACGTTAAGATGAAGTGGTATCGGAGAATCTGCGAAATAAGATCGCTTGTACAATTTTAAATATTTATTTATTTCACTGTTAACACATTGTATGCATAAAACAACTGTTCACTATAAGTAAATATGCACTCATGTAAGTCAGATCTGTTCCCATGATGCATAGGCACATTTTCTCGCCATGCAATTGTTACTAGTAAACTTTTCGGTATGAAGTTGTAAATAATATATCCATTTATTGTATCATCCAAACATATGGCGGATTGTTTTACTTATATTTTATTGTCCTCAGTTTTGCGTATGTATAAGAAATTGAAATTTTGACGTTACAATCGTATTTAGTTGCTTTAATTAATGTTCTTGCATAAACGTTATTATGTGTTTTAATTTATAAAAACGCATGCAACGGTTTTGCGTTTTATTTTAGATAATACCTACCCAATTGATTACTCCGACACAGAAGGTAACCTAAACGTTAAATGTTCGTTTAACTTCAATTGTTTTAAGAAAATGAAATGCTACACTTTTGAACACGTGCGCTCAATTCTTGTGGTTCTACTAACATGGCGCCATATTTGCGCAGCGTCGCAACATATCAAAGTATGGCTTAAACGGGAGAGGGGGACGATTCATTATTACGCCGTCCGATTTTGAATCGCCCGACACCCATTGACATTGTTTAAGTTTTCACTGACCACGTGTATGACCTTTCAAATGTGTATCCAAAACATGTGTATTTTTTAGCTCACCTGAGCGATAGCTCGGGGTGAGCTATTGTGATCACTCACCGTCCGGCGTCCGTCCGTCCGTCCGTCCGTCTGTCTGTCTGTCTGTAAACAATTTGTAAACATCTTCTTCTACTAAACCATTGAGCCAATTTCAACTAAATTTCATGTGGAGCATCCCTAGGTCATGGGACAAAAGAATTGTTAAAAAAAAATTGATCACATAACCAAGATGGCCGCCATGACCATATATGGTAAAAACCTTAAAAAATCTTCTTGTCAGAAACCGCTCATCAGATTTTCAAAAAATTTCACAGGGATGACCTTTGAAGGCTCCCCTGAAAAAGTTGTTCAAAGAAATTTGATTCGTCAAAAAACATGGCCGCAGGGGCTCGTTGAACTTTGCATGTTCATTCGTTTTTGCCTATTTTGTGAAAACTTTAAAAAATCTTCCACATTTTTTGTCCGATCCTTTCCAAATTTGCACAGTGTCTTTATATCAATGAGGACACGAACCCTACAAAAAATGAGCATTATTGGTCCATGAAGTACAGAATTACCTCCCCTTGAATTGAGAAAATGGTGTTTATGCAATAAAGTCCAAATTTTTCATCCAATTCTTTCCAAACTTGTTTATATATCAGATTAAAGAGAATACAATTTTCTTTATTATGGTTTTTCTTTCATGAAAATACATAAAGGATAAGTGTTATTAATCGTTGCTTAATTAATGAACAATGCGAATTATCGGTATTGATTTTTTTCCTGACATGCCGTCCCAGATATTAACCGCTTTCAGCTGTAGACTGTGCATCAATACATCGCCGTGTTATTGACCTGAAAAATTCATACGCAGTCGGCATTAACACCGGTCATCGAGACAAATTTCTGATGTGAAAACAAATCGTACATCGTAGAGGATTAAATAAACAATTACATCTGATTAAAGATTAAAGATTGCTGCCGATTTAAATCAATTTGAGTACTTTTTGCGTATATTTGATGCCGAATGGGAAGCTGTGTTTAGACTTATGTTGAGAAAAATGGCAACGAGATACTTGCCTGTTGGTAGCTAAAGAAACTTCAGCGTACAGTTTATAATGGGTGGCCATTCCCAGCTGTAGTCTACGGGCGGGTAGTGAACTGGTTGAGAAAAGTGGAAGCTTGTGGAAAAGCGGTTTGAGAAGTTTGTAAGAAAACCCTGAATTATCAGTCTTGTGGGAAGAAGGCATTGCGTCTCCACGCAGAGGGCCCTTATCACATAAAGAATATAAGAACCATCAAGACCAACCAGGTAGGGTTTTTATTTTTTTAAACTAACACCCCGAATTTGGTCGTATTTTCTGTTGCTAAAGTTTACTGTTTAGGTTGTTTTGCATCAAAAACGGCAAGATAGATCTAGCAAATTTGCCAATTTTTTTTTTATTAATAACGTATGATTCATTGATTGTGAGCTTTTAAAACATTTTGACCTTTGAATAAAGCATAAATCAGGAAAAGAATTTTAACAGTAATTGAAAATACGATCAAATACGCCATTTTTGCTGACTGTGACAGGTCTTTTTTAATTAAATAAAATGTTTTATTGTCCCCAACATATGAGCCCAGCAGCAAGAAATGGTTTTTTTTTACTTTTTGTAAAACAAATATGGGCAACCTACCGTAATCCAAATTCGCCGACACCTTAATTCGACGATGTTCTATTTTTATCGATTAAATGGATGATTATTGTCTTGGAATCATTTCAAAGTAATACAGCCGAGTTTAAAATTATTATTTTGTGCTATTAAACATTCATTATTTCTTAAATTATTTGCTAAATATTGCTTCATGTAACCGTTACATCGTCAAATTTGGGTCACACCAGGATACAATTATTTAGCATTCAAACAACGATTGGGATAAAAACTAGGGGAACCCATGCTGAAATTTTCAATTTTAACTGTTTAGCAGAAGCCACCATACCCAATTTTCTAAGGTGTATGTGGAGGCTTCTGGCAGCATGATTCTGTGAATATAAATGGTGACATTTGATTCTGCATTAATTAAACATGTATTATTGACTTTTTTAAAGTATGTGTGAAAATATAATTTGTAACCACTGTTACAGGTTTTATCTGGTTCTTCAAAAGCAACACCTGCAGTCGAGTCTATGCCAGACAGAGGGTGCATGTGAATGAATTGCCTTTTGACTAAGTTTTGTGTGTTCCTTATCAAATACATGAAGATTTTTAAATATATGTGTATGTTGTTTTTTTAAGAAAATAGAATCACCAGAACAGGTACAGGCACCCTTTAAATGTGTCGAATCCAGGAGCTTCTGGGGGCCTCTGGCCCCCTTGTCCCCTGGACCCACCGAGGGCCCTGCGGCCCCCTGGCCCCCAGCTTTAAGTTCAGGATTTTCAAAATATCCAACTTTGACCCCTGCAAATGCTTTGCTAAAACTTTGGCTACAGTTTCTAAAATGTGGCTACACAAAATTCCATTTGGCTAAAATGTTGGCCACAGAAATTTTTGGGCAAGAGGAGCCCTGTTTGGATTGTATTTGGGTCATCTGGGGTCAGCAACTAGGCACTAGGTCAAATAATAGAAAAACCTTGTGTAGACTATAGAGGTCACAGTTTTCATCAGATTTTATTGAAAATATAGTCAGAATGTTTGTCTTGTTAAAATCTGGATTGGGATTGACTTTGGGTCATCTAGGGTCAAAAACTAGGTCAGATTAAAAAAACAAACTTTTGTAGACAGTAGAGGTCACAGTTTTCATTAAATCTTTATGAAATTTGGCAAGAATATTAATCTTGATGAAATCTGGGTTGGGATTGTATTAGGGTCATCTGGGGTCAAAAACTAGGTCAAATCATAGAAAAACTTTGTGAAGACAATAGAGGTCATAGTTTTCATATGATCTTAATGAAATATGGTCAGAATGTTTATCTTGATAATATCTGATTTTAGATCGTATATGGGTCATCTGGGGTCAAAAATTAGGTCACCGGGCAAATTCTAGTAAAACCGTGTGTAGATGAAAGAGGTCACAGTTTTCATCACGTCTTAATGAAATTTTGTCAGAATGTATTAATTAATAAAATTTGGCTTGGGATTGTATATGGGTCTAATAAAATTTAAGTTCATGAAGCAAGGTTAGTCAGGTGAGCGATTCAGGGCCATCATGGCCCTCTTGTATTATGTATTGATTCATAAATTACATTAAAGGCGTAACTGGACTTCATAATTTACTTATTACAGATGAATCCACCACAACACGTAAGTGTGCTCCAGCTATACATTAAATAGCACAAGGCTTTGATTATATCTGTTATAACAATATCTCAAACTTCGAGATATAAAATGGATAATACTATATGTGATGAGTATTGAAAAAAAGTTGGAACATGCAGTTTCTAAAATTAATCGTTATACTTGTATTCAGTTCCTTAATCCTTTGAAATATCCACTTTTTGACAATTATTTGTTACGATCTACCTAAAATCGAGTATAGACAATATTGCTTATTTAACATCAAACAGACACATGCTGATGAATAACAACACACTTTATAAAACGTTAAGATGAAGTGGTAGCGGAGCATCTGCAAAATAGGATTGCTTGTGAAATTTTAAATATGTATTTATTTCACTGTTAACAAATTGCATGCATGAAACAAATGTTCACTCTAAGTAACTACGCACTAATTTAAGTCAGATGTGTTCCTGTGATGCATAGACACATTATTACTAGTAAACATTTCGGTATGAACTTGTAAATAATATAACCATTTATTGTATCATCAAAACATATAATGGTTTGTTTTACTTATATTTTCTTGTTCTCAGTGTTGTTTAAGTATGAGAAATCAAAATGTCGACATTACAGTGGTATTTATTGCTTTAATTAATGTTCTTGCATAAACGTTATTTGTTTTAATTTATAAAAAAAACATGCAACGGTTTTGTGTTGTGTTTTAGATGAATACTACCCAAATGATTACATTTACTACGACACAGAAGGTAACCAAAACATTCAATGTTCGTTTAACTTTAATTGTGTTAAGAAAATGAAATGCTACACTTTTAACGCGTGTGCTCCATTCTTATGGTTCTACTAACATGGCGCCGTATTTGTGAAGCGTCGCAACGCATCAAATTATGGCTTCAATGGGGGGGGGGGTGCATTTCATTATTACGCGGACCGATTTTGAATCGCCCAAAACCCCTTGACATTGTTTAGGTTGCCCCGGACCACGTGTATGGTCTTTCCAATTCGTCTCCAATAACTCCAAGTCCCACAATGATTATGTCCCTACCTGTACAAGTTAACGCACTCTATTTTTTCATGTACACAATTGCCAATCAAATGCAAACGATTTATTCACAGCGATGTTCTTTTCCATCTGACTTCTGGCAAGTTCGGCATTTGCTATCATAATTTATAATTGGTTTTGCGTTCACATATTGTGCATTTAACATTTAGAGAAGTTTTATATTAGTTGTTCACGCTAGCGGGAAACTAATGTAGAGGGAGTTTTGCAAGTCTTAATTACGCTAGGAACGATAACCACCGCATCTACCTGTTTATACTTCACCACTGGTACAATGCAGACAGCGTGTATGGTATCAATAGTGTTTAACAGCTTGTGCGACGACATTGGAAGTCTTTTATTTAAAAGCTTGTGCGACGACATTGGCCAGTTTATCATTGAAATATGTACATATTGGCAGGGAAAACGGGGCTTAATGCTTGTCAAATAAGATTAGCCTTTGCACACTGATTAGCCTGTGCAATGCGCAATGCGCACAAGCTAATCAAGGACGACACTTTCTGATTGCATGGTGTTTTTTGTTTAAAGAGAGTCTCTGGTACTGCATTAAGCACTGTTTTCCCAAAATGAAGTTTAAATTATCTTTTTTATTAATGATTTGGAAAAAAAAGATAAAAGTGATAAACTTCAAAGCAACCTCGCTGACAAGGCAAATAAACAAAATCAATTTTAAATCAAATAAAAAATACTAATGAATTCCATAAAGCGCGTTTGAAACGCGTTGCCATAGAGACCTCAGTAACGACATGCGGCGCACGCGTGTATTTTATTATAAGTATGAGCATTACGCGAATTTAAATTTAGTTTTAATGTCGTTGATAAACAGAATTTACGGCAAATTTCACGTTACAGCGCCTAAGTCCTCCTTACAGCCCGGATTTGGCCCCTATGGACTTCCGCGTCTTCCCGGAAGTTAAATCACAGTTGCGCGGTATTCGCTTTGCAAGTAAACAGGAACTTACAGTTGCAGCAAAGCGAATCGTGTTGTCTTTTGACGCTGACTGGTATAGAGACACTTTTGACAAGTGGATTTCCCGACGCATTAAGTGCATTCGCGTTAAAGGTGATTATGTGGAAAAGATTTGACAGTTCATAACGTCATTGACGTTGAACAGAAACGTTACACGTGCGTCGGTGTGCGCATTGTGCACATGTTTAAATCTCTGATATATATTTATTGTTTTATGTATGTCCATGATATTTGGAAAGTAGATTTGGAATGGACGAAATATTCTTAACATGCTATTTGTTTGTCCATTTATGTTACCAAATGAAAGTTATAGCGAAAATCCACGAACTTCTGGAACACCCCCCGTAAGTTTAGATGCACATCGTACATGTATGGTATACATGCTGGCGAATTCGGCTGTAAAGCCGTTTTCAATTTCAGAATTAAATATCTGGCTTATTTCGCATTTTTCGACACATGTTCTTCTTAACTTTTATTTTAATTTATATTGAAATATTTATATAATAAGTTTTTTACACAGTTTATATAAATTCATAAATATTTGACAAAATCGTATATACCCGCTTTAAAAGCTCCATAAAATAAACAATAATAAAATTAAAGAAACAAAAAAGAGTTACCCTCAACTGGGCTTGAACCACTGATCCCTGGAATGAAAGTCTATCGTTTAGACCATTCGGCCATCCTTGCTCATACAATGAGAGATCTATTTTATACTTTATATGTATAAGCAATCAACGTAGAATGAAAAAATATAACGACAACATCAGAACTCTCCAAATTATTAAATCGTTTAATTTTGTCAATTTACCAAAACGTGATAAGATCCCTTAAATGTCTTCAGACTTGCAAATTAAATGAGTTCAATACACTGTCAGATCTAAGATCATGAATAACTTACAGGTTTTGGGGTTGCCTGTTAGCCTGGGGCCAGTAGATTTAAGCCCAGGAAACTCAATTTCAAAAGTTGGTTACAGTTGGGCTAAAAAGCAGGGCAACTAGCTTTTTCAAAGCTTGAACAACTCAATCCAATTAAACATTGAATACAAATTGGTTACAGTGGATCAATTAGGCGTAGGAAATTATTCAATTCCGGCTCACAACAAGACATGATGCATTAAAAGTATGTCGTGTCGGCAAAATTGTTGCTCAATAATTAAAAGCAAATAGATAAAGTATTTGATACACATAACACAACATGAACACGTTTCTAGGCTTGTTATTCTTTAGCAAGGCAGCCAAAATTCTAAAGATTGTTGCCAGTTCAGCAACCAATTGCGGAACAAAAAATACATATTGTTGTTATTTTGTTTAAGTTATCTCTATAACATAAATATGCTGATAAACAGTTTAAGACACACTCTTACAAATTTGAATGGGTCGTGTTCATTTCAAACTTGCGATATAAAAAGCTATAACATAATTTTGAAAACTGAGTTGCGTCTAAGATTATGCAATAGCTAACAACGTCAGTGCCTTCAGCGCTTTGATTTATTTTATAACGCAATCCAGAAGAGGTCTTTTCTATATGTGCTATATATCTGCTCGATGGATTTGAAGTATAACAGAATCAACAAAGGATAAATACATTTCACAATCTTAAATTAATCCTTATCGAAGTCATTGCACTTAATCTTTATTCTGGCGTAATTAAACCGAATACATATTTATTTTCGTTGTTCAACTACAGCTCAAAACAGCACGGCAGTATCCTACCAGGTAAACGCAAGGTGGGGTGTAGTCGCAACCATGGCTGGAGGCGTCGCACTTCTGCAGACGTTTAGAAACTGAAGGCGGCATCAGCTTTCCGACGTCTACTGCGCTTTAGGCCCAAAGTGATTTAACAGCTCAATCACTAATGACGGTCAACTAGGCTTAAATGCATTTCCATATGAAGATTTAAATGCAGACTGTCTTTAATCGTCTTCATTTGAATACTTTTGAACGCTTAGGTGTGTTGCAAACAATAGACTCATAGTATTAGCATTTAACATTTGGGCCGTGCTCTGTGAAAATGGGGTTTAATGCATCTGCGTCCGCTTTCATTATATTTTCTGTTTCAAGAAAGTCTCTTATTAGCAAAAATCCAGTTTAGGCGAAAAGTGTCGTCCCTGATTAGCCTGTGTTGACTGAACAGGCTTATCTAGGACGACACTTTACGCACATGCATTAAACCCTCTTAACAGAGCACGTCTCATTTACATTATGCAACTCCTCTTGACTGTACGGGCGAATGTATATTCATCCTTTCAGGACCCGATTTTTTGTTTAACATATTAAGAGATTAAAATAGATATTTATAAGTGAAAAGCGAATTTTGCATTTGAACAATTATACAATGCATGCAAATGAGTAAAAAAAATATAACAATTCAATATATTGCAAAGATGTGAAGTACTAGCAATGAACCATTCTAACTTTATATTTTATAAATGCAAGGAAAATATTTGCTCATTAACTAGGTGAGAATTTTATATTATTGAACTGAACGTTTACACTGTTGTGATTTTTCGCGAGTACATGTTGTTGTCCTTATAAGCTTTGCTTGTTTGCACATTTATTTTATCATTTAATAAAATACGGTACTAGCTAGTTGTGTGGTTTCAATTTTAAGTGTCCGTGTGTTACACATACATATATTTAATATTATATTCCCATTGTTTCAACTAAACAAAATAGTTTACACTTGCGAACTGTACTACGCTAATGTATCAGTTTTGATAATTCACAGTGGGGTGTCCATTACCTTAATTGCGCACACTTATACGTGATATATAAATTAATTCTCGCACACCGGTTTAATCACTTGTAATTCTGTAGTGGACAATTTTGTGTACGCTATAAAAACTAATTACTATAGAAATCGATGAATCACTAAATGCAATAATTTAAGTGTAAAACACGTTTAATATTACATTCAAATTTAACGCAATGGTGCGGACCAGTAATTCCATACTATAACAAACATCAAACTTCACTTTTAACCCAATGAAGAAAATGAAATTAGCTGAGCGTGAACGCTCGTTTGTTTATCACGTGCTCTGCATGTTCGCGGTTTGGCGTTGAGTCATCGGTATTTCCACACACCTAAATGCATCTCACCTTATAAATTCTTCATTACGTATTTTTGTTGTTATGTTGGCGAAACGAAAAGTTATTGTTATGCCCCTGATCGAAAGATCGGGGGTATATTGTTTTTGGCATGTCTGTCTGTCATTGTGTAATTGTATGTGTGCGTCCCAAAACTTTAACCTTGGTTAAAGTTTGATACTTTTTTCATATTGAAGATAGCAATTTGATATTTGGCATGCATGTGTATCTCATGGAACTGCACATTTTGAGAGGTGAAAAAACAAGGTCAAGGTCATCATTCAAGGTCAAATATCATTGTATTTTTCTTTCCTAAAACTTTTACCTTCGTTAAAGTTTAGTCATTACTTTTTGAATATTGAAGATAGCAAATTGATATTTAGCATTATGTGTATCTCACGGAGCTGCACATTTTTAGTGGTGAAAGGTCAAAGTCATCCTTCAAGGTAAAAGGTCTTACATCGACATTCGACAAAAGTCCCGAATATCTAGCTGGGCGAATGTCGAGCCAGCTCTGACATCGACATTCGGCAAAAGTCCCGAATATCGAGCATCACATCCAAGGACATACTCAGTAGGTGATATTTTGATTTCCTTACATTAATATTTTTGCCATTTCTTCAAAAAAAATCTTTCTGTGAACAATAAGGCAGCACGTTTAACAGAGAAAGGCTTCACATCGAAGGAAATTATATGTTGGGGATTTTTTTAATCTTTTTCTATAAATATTTTCTGAATGTTTGCCCCTTTTTTTCTATTGTTCTGCCTTTTGACGAATATAGCAACAGCTTCTACGAAGAAAGGCTCTACAGTTAAGGATGTCATTTGTTGGGCACTTCGTGACATTTTTAAAAATGCTGACCAATATTAATCGAATTGTTAGTAACACTCTTTCTCCAATACTGATGGAGTTGTTGCCCATTTTAGTGAATTGTGATCCCAGTCTGGCATCATGTGATATTCGGTGAGAGTTATCGGCTTTATACTTGTTACCATTCTTAGACGCCAGTTTGGCTTCATCTTCAAAAAGTTTGGTCATGATGTTTATCTTGACATTTTCTATGCCACGTGTGAATCCGGGTCAAATTGGGTTAAAAACAAGTTCAAAACAACAAATTTGAGATGTAAATTTGTTACAACTTTAGAAGCCATATTAATGCGTCAATCTTGATCAAAGTTTGTCAGCTTGATTATCTTAGTAATATCCAATCAAAGCTTAAAGTGGTGTAAAAAACTAGGTCTTTGGGTATATTCTTTGCAAAACCTTTTGCCACCTGAATGCCAGATTTGTGACTTAATTTTGAAAATCTTTGCCACAAGTAAATTTTGGCTATGAGTTGGTGATCTTTGAACCATTGTCATGTGGGATCAGAAACTAGGTCACCAGGTCAAATCTTTGAGAAAAAATCTTGTTGCTACTGTAGAAGCCTTATGTGTGACCTTATAACTTTTAACTTTAGCCAGCACTGCAGTGAGTATCAGAGTGAAAAGTATCTGAGAATTGGTTTATCTGATTATATTTATCTTTAGCTCGACTTTTCAAAGAAAAAAGAGAGCTTTACTACTCGGCCCGGCGTCGGCATCGACGTCGCCGTCGGTTAAAGTTTGGTATAAAGTCAAATAACTTAAACACTATCAAAAATAATTTACTCAAACTTGGAATACTTCTTTATTGCAACAAGACAAGTGTGTAGGTCAAGCTGCATAACTCCGTTAGCATTATTTTTTTTAGAGTTATGCCTCTTTTTATACTTAGAAAATAAAAAAAATGATTAGTTTTGTGTTAAGGTCCACTTAATTCCTAAAGTATCAAAGCTATTGCTTTCATACTTTCAACTCTTACTAACTATAATAAGGGGACTGTGCAGGCAAAGTTATGTAATTCTGACTTACATTTAGACAGAATTATGGCCCCTTTTATACTTAGAAAATTAGTTTTGTGTTTTGGTCCATGTTACACCTAAAGTATCATAACTAATGCTATAAGACTTGGAACACTCGCATGAGGGGACAGTACAGGACAATTAGCATAACTCTGGTTGGCATTTTGACGGAATTATGGCCCTTTTTTGACTTAATAACTTTGAATATTTTGTTATTTTTTGTTTTATTGCACTTTACTTCTTAAGTATCAAGGCTATTGCTTTCAAACTTCAAATACGTGCTAACTATCATGAGGGTACTGTACACGGCAAGTTGAATTTGGTTTTGACCTTTGCATGACCTTGAATCTCAAGGTCAAATTAATAAATTTTAAAGCGAGACTATACGATTTTGTCAAATATTTATGACTTTATAAAAATGTGTTAAAAACTTAATAATAAACATATATTTTAATATTCATTAAAATAAAAGTTAAGAAGAACATGAATTGTGTCGAAAAATGCGAAATAAGCCAAGTACAGTCGAATTCGCCAGCATGTCTATCAAGCTTGTACGATGTGAATCTAAATTTAGTTTTACGGATCATTTTAATTTCCTGCAACGAGATCTATTCATACCACACATGAACACTAACACCGATCCTATTACAAAGACGAATGCTTCGGTTCTTGTAAGAAAATATGTACGAAATATCTTCGTCACAATTGGCTCGGGGCGCTTATTTGTCTTTGCTGCATTTTATGAAATTCGTCTTCAATGTATAATTTTTCTTTCATATTTTGTGTTTTTGTTACATATTTTTATCAATATATTACAATTTAACACATATTAAGATCGTATAGTCTCGCTTTAAATTGCCGTAACTTCTTTATTAAGGATCAGATTTGATTCATATTTTGACAAAACAACACGTACCTGACATACCACAATGGACTCCACCCAAGCCATCCCTCAAGCCTTTACCCAGAACCCCCCCCCACCCCCCCCTACCCCCCCCCCCCGAAAAAATATTTGTTCTTGTTTTGGAAAAATCATCTAATTATTGACCACAACCCCACATTATTCCCCCCTCTCCACCTCACCACCGCTAGACAAAAATATTTTTTGAAACATAGTGAAAGGTAAATAAATATTTATTTTTAATTTTTTTATTTTTGAAAGTCCGTCCAACCATCCCACTATTGTAATCAAACTTGAAATATAATCTTATTAGTTTGTTTTATGTCTTTACAAATGTTAAATAGATTGTGGAAAACATACCTGAATCGTCTTTAATGTACCACTTCTTTAAAATATAAGCGATCAATATGCTTCAATTATGGTCCTCTTCCAGTCAGAATATGACTATATTTCATTGACCTTATTGAATATAACAAATTCCGCATGATGGCTTACGTTATACTGTCAAGCACTCGAAAAGTCGAGCGCGCTGTTTTCTGACAGTTCTTGTTGTCCATTGCTTTTATTTTACGAAATAATTTTACACATAGTAACAAAAACAAAAATGATCATATATCACATTGATTTGATCATATATCACATTGATTTGAATAACAGTTGCTTTGAAGAATGGAGGCATTCTCTCCCTGCCCAATGCTTTCCTGGGTCCCTGACGACCGCTGGTGCCGACGCACGAAACTCAGTGAGTGGTCACCCTTTGTTGGATCCCAATTTGAATCTCAGCCCAGCCACATTACTTTGTTGCCCGACTGGCTATTGTCAGTAACTTATATTAAAGTGTACACTTAGTGTATGTACAGGTAAAGACACGGTAATAAGGCGATAACCACAACTATTCCGCTCACCGTCAAATATTTTTACTTCTGACAAGAGCACCGTATCCTTCTGACGAAAAGAAACATGGCGGACGAAGCAATATCAGGTAAGTGGGTGACAAAATGTTTTATTTTAAGACACTGCAAAATGATTGCAACTTTCGAAGCAATCTATCGAATTTCTGATCCAATATGTCGTCTATTTACAAGATTACTTAGTCGTGAAATATTTAGCATGACTTTGAAATAGTGTTTACAAAAAGTCGTGTCGCGCTCGACACCATTCGTACTTGAAAAAAATGTAATAATCAGATGATTGTCGATGTGTCAGACCTGATGTGACAGACTTAAATCATTATATAAATAAAAAGAACATGCCATACGAACCTGTTTGTTTCAATATATGTTAAAGGCCTAATCGTTTGGAGAAAAAAAGCATCACTTACATAAATATTGATGCACCGCGCAACAATGATTGTAAACACCGTATTTATATTCCGTGTTACTGAAATTCGTGGCACCGCTAACTCCTGCACATGGTTTAAAATGATAAGCAAGAACGAGCCATCGCTAGCTGAATTTGTTAACGATAATCTTTCATTCATAAAAGTTACATGTCCCAGAATTGATATTGAAAATGATGGCATGCTTGCACCAAAAAAAGGTTCACCGGGATCGATTGGCTTGCTTTCCAGTACGTGGAGGGCACATGTTTAAGTCTCTTGTTTCAATTTATCTATATTGTTGTGGTAAAATACAAGCATTATTGATAATTATTATTTATTGATTTCAGATTCATGATCAGTAAAAAAGATGTCCAGCTACGATTATGGAAAGGTATAAGCAAATGTTGGTGTAAAAACTTACCGAAAGAAATAATAAATTTATTTATGTATAGAGTGTACAAAGTGCTGTTGCATTGGATAAATTTACTGAAATATGAATTTGGTGGTTGTGGCAAAAACCAAAGATATATACCAAAGATGCTCTCCACTACTTATATCAGAAAAAAAGAGGTTACAATTATAAAAAAAAAACTTTTTTGACACTGTCTATAGAAGCTTGTGAGTGTTTGTTTCCATATACAACAACAACAACATTTATTTCGGCAATTAAGCTACAAATAAGCTTCTAGCCTACAATTAGATAAAGCAAATGGTAATTCTTCAGGTAAAGATTGCTGTGATTGTAAGTTGAATACAGAGGAAGAAAGATATTAGTATTACAGGTCAAAGATCGTGAATGCAATGTTAGTGCTTGATGGTCATTAAATATTTATTTGTTAACATAAACATAATATACCGAAATCGCTTTTTGGTATATTGAGCAAACTATTTAGAATATATAAATATTACAATAGTGCATGCTTTTTGCATAATGAGAAAACTATTTTTACTATCGATATAGTAAAACCAATATTTCACATATACAATGTAGTATTAATGGTACCAATATTTCACATATACAGCATAGTATAAATGGTACATGTTATCGATGAAAAATGTTGACTAATGTACATATATATACATTAACATAGTAAAACTAGTATTTCACATACACTCTCAACAAATAAAATGATGTATGTTATCGATGCGAAAAGTTGAATAATGTACATATATACAGACAATTAGTTAAGTCAATTAGTAATTCAATTTTCATTGACGTTTGAAGCAATGATAATTATTTTTTTTTTGTCAGAAAGTTACATGCTTACGAGTTCTTCTCTTAGTCTACTTGCATCGTAAATATATTTGCAATTTGAAGAAGTTCACATTTATTTGTAGTTGACATGAGCGATTTAAATTTGGTTAATGTTGGCCATCTACAGTAATATGATTTGAAGTATTTTCTTCTTAGATGTGAGTATAGTGGGCATGTTAACATGAAGTGATATTCGTTTTCTATTAAATTTGTACAACATATTTTGCATTTTCGTTCTGCTCCCTCTATATTATAGTAACGTCCTTGTTCAATTTCTAGATTATGCGATGATAGTCTGAATTTACTTAGTGCTATTCTATATTTATTTTGTTTGATTATGTGCAAATACGGTTCAAATTCAAATTTAGTTTTAAACATACAATATGTGCTAAGTCTGCCAGATTGATTAATGTTACTTAACCAATTTTGTTTAAATTGATCTAATATTCTAATTGTTATGCTCTCTAATGATATAGTAATACGTTCTTGATTAATCCATAAATTTGTTAACCCTAATTGTTCTAACATTTCCTTTATTTGTGACGCCCAATTGTTTTTGTTATAATTGATTCCGTTGTCGGCGTCGTTTTTCAATAGGAGATAAACTTGTTTTAGAATACTATTTTCATTTAAATTTAAGATTTTTATCCAATATCGGAACATAATAATTTTTCTGTGTTCATGCATCGGGATCCTACCTAGTTCTCCGTATAATCCTACAAGATTGGTTGATGTTTTTACACACAATAATTTGCGTAAAAATTTTGAATGTATTAGTTCTATGTCTTTTGCCATATGATTACCCCAAACTTCAGCAGAATAATTGAGAATTGGGGATATTAATACATCAAATAATTTGAGTTTCTCTTTTAATTTAAATTCATATTGATTGAACACGGAAAATAATTTATGCATAGCTTTTGATGCGTGTTCTGAGATGTTCTTTTGAGTTCTGTTCCAGTTTCCGTTTTTAAAGAAATTGACCCCTAAGTATTTGAAGGAATTGACAATTTCGAGCTTTTCGTTGTTTAAGAAGAAATCTATATTCGTATATCTGGTGCTTCTTTCAAATATCATGATTTTTGTTTTTAAGGTGTTTATCTTTAATTTCCATGTATTGCAGTATATCTCAATGTCCTTTAGCATAGATTGTAACGCGGCGGGTGAAGTCGCAAATAAAACTTGATCGTCTGCATAGAGTATTAGAAATAACTTTATTTCATTGATGGAAAATACATTGTCGATATTCGAATTGATATTGTTTAATATATCGTTCACGAACATCATAAACAGTAGCGATGAGCCGCAGTCACCTTGTTTTACTCCTTGGTGTGAGTATAGGATATCCGATAGCGAATTATTGTTTTTCACTACAGATCTGACCGTGGAATACATCGCTTTAATAGCATTGATAATTTTCGTGCTTATATTTTGTGAAGTGAGTTTTTGCCATAAGAATGGAAGATTGATTTTATCGTAGCATTTTTCATAATCGATAAAGGCACTATATAATTTATGTCCACTATGAATGACTTTTGCTATTATAGCTTGTAATAGGAAAATGCAGTCAGTAGTGCTTTTTCCTTTTTGGTAACCAAACTGATTTTTAATTATAGTTTCGTTTTTTTCTGTCCATTTTGTAAGTCGGTTGAAAATAATTTGCGAATATATCTTGGCAAGAATGTTGTTTAATGTTATACCTCTATAGTTTTTAGATGAATTCGGGTCACCCCCTTTAAATATAGGTACAATGTAACCTAGTCCCCAGCTTTCTGGATACTCGGCGTTGTTGAACAATTTGTTATAAAGTGTGTAGAGGTACGGAGATATGATATCAAATGCGTTTTTTATAAGTTCTGCTGATATTTCATCTGGTCCACACGCTTTGTTGTTTTGTTGTTTAAACACTGCTTGATGTATTTCATTTAAGGTTATTTCGCAGTCTAAATCTGCATCGTTAATTAATGTATTTTCTGCATTTTCGTTATTAAAATTTTCATTTGTGGGTTGCGTTTCCCCTAATAGATTATTGAAATGTTCAAATAGGTCCGTTATCTGCAGATTGTTTTTCTTTTTCTTTTTATTTGTGTAGCTTTGTTTAACTGTCTTCCAAAATTTTCTAGGCTGGGATTTAGCAATATTTTCGAGTTTTTTGCCTTGGTTGATTTTATAAAGATATTTGGCTCTATTTCTAATTTTATTATACATAGTTCTCCGTTGTGAAAAATGAATTCTGTTTTCGTCTGATTTACAACGGTTGAATACATTTCGTGCATTATTGAATTCGCGTTTCGATTCATGACACTCTTTGTTAAACCACGGTGGTTTTTGCTGTGTACTGCGATTATGTGAATTCAGATTACCCCCTTTAAACGATTTACTAAAAACTCGCGTTACTTGCTCATGCATGAAGTTCGTGAGCAGATTTACCTGATCGACCGTACCCATGCTAGCTAAATCACGAAGTTTATGTAAATTTGCATTTAATGATTCTCGATAGACGTGAATTAAAGACATTACAGCGCGGTCTGTTTTAACAAGTTCTAAAGGGTTCGAATCATATATAGTTATTTCCGTCAAGTATTACAAAACAATTGAAAAACCAAATATTTTCAAAGTATATTGTAATATTCAGCACCCGGAGAAAATGTCTCCTATTCTTTTTTTTGTTTTGTTCAAACATAAATTTGAACGTCTCTTCCTTCTAAAAGAAAAAAATCAGAATAAAGTGGTGCCAAAAAATCATAAAGATGTGGCGCTTTTACGGACATTTTTGAGCGGTGTTCATAATTCTATAATGTCAGTGTTGAGCGGTGCATACTTGCTAACACGTGTAAATGTAAAAATCACAGTCCTATTCAATAAAGCATGCCATGTAATGTACATTGATTCTTTTTCCATAAAATACCGTTTAACAAAAAATTGTTGGTTTAAAATGTTTAAAATCTTCAAAAAATACGATTTTTTTGCGTCATGAAAGTCACTTCTTTCACGACATGCTCAAATTGTTTTCACGATTTTGAAGTTAATAGCGACTGAAATTTGATGCGGTAATCGGCAATTATAAGTAAAGTGTATACTTTGTTCGATGGAATATCTTTTTATTACCAACTTACCTTCTTTTCTCTTTTTTCTTTCATTTCTGGACAAAAAGTTTGCGGCCATGTTTTGACAGAAGGATACGGTGCTCTTGTCAGAAGTATAATAGTTCGACGATGAGCGGAAAAGTTGTGGTATTCGCCCTATCACCGTGAAACAGCCTTTGCTTTTTAGCAGTGAAATTCGCAAGCAATTGCCATGTATTCTGAAGAAATTTATAAGAAATGTATATTCCCAAAAATGTCTATGTATTCTCAAAAAATGTCAAGAAATCTTGAGGCAAATGTCGATATGCATTCAAGAAATTAAAAAAAAAATATTTATTCTTTAGAAATTCTAAAAACTGTGCATATATTATTTACAAATTAAAAAAAAATTGTCCATATATTCTTTAGAAATATTTGAAAAAAAATGGGCGTATATTCTTTAGAAATTTTTAAAATTATGTCAATGTATTCTTTAGAAGTTCTCAAAGCAAGTCTATATATTCTTAAGAAATTCTAAAGAAATACCCATATATCCCAAGAAACTCCCAAGATTGAGAAATGTCAATACTGGTCCACGAACAATAGCCAAAGAGGACCAATAACTGAAAAACCAGTACAATTTTATACAAACTGTTCATACTTGCCAAAAAAAACTTCATATATATATTCCTGCGTGTTCTATAAATTAACACATGTTTATATAAGGTATGTATAACAATATAGGGTTAAATCGCTTTTGTGTCATACTTTCATGGCTATGGATTTCTGTTAACAAGTATTCATGGGCAGATATTCAACATGTGGGAGGCCAGTTATGGGTTCAACATTTCATTGTAACCATTAAATTTAAGAACACACAATTGCTGCTAATAATTATCAGTTATTTTAATGTTGTTATATTTTTTACATGTCCGCAGTTATGATATGTGATTATTGTTCATTGAAACTGCAAAATTGTCACATAGCTACTTGTAGGGTGGAAATAGCAGTTGCACTGATTGTCCGTGGGGCATTTTGTTTTTATTGAGTTTGTTATGCAAAGCTTTCATATATTAAGCTTATTGTTGGTATGTGAGTCCACCTTCATGACATACAGATGATGTGTGGATTTCGTTCCGGTCCATTAATTTTGTCGAAGTTATGGGCCTTAGTCTTTGAAATTTTCTCTATAATAACTGTGTTCCAGATTTTTTTCTCTTGCTGTTTATTTAACTAGTAAATGGATGCAGATTTGCACATGATTATCCAATACTAAATTTATTTGCATATGAGTACATATACAAGTACATATGAGATATTGGAAATAAACGAATGCATTATTTATTTTGGCATCTTAAAAAAAATCATTTTTGATACTCCATTTTGACGATATGGCATAAACGAGTGGTGTTATGTCAGGCCTTTTCAAATATTCACTAATTCACTTGACATAACATAGAGAACGTGTATTAAATAGAAAGAATCAACACTAGCCTCTTTGCAGTTTCATGTCATACGGCAGCCTATTTACAAATAAGATAGATAAAGAGCTCAATTTCATTCGGCTATTGGTCCTCAACCAGTATTTTCAATTGACATTCACAAGAAAAGTCCCTACATTCTTAAAAAATATCTTAAGAAATCAGATATTATCAAAAGACATCCATGTATTCCTTATCAAATCCTTCTCCCCGAAAATCTGCATGTGTTTGCTGCAGACAGGTGGGCACAGTACCGTACATACCGGAACTGCCTGTGCACACAGAGGGCATAATCAACTATTACCAGACACTGAGTCATATACGAGGTCTCCACACTTCACCTACTGGACTGAAGTCCACGTCTCTGGTGCTGGATATACATGAGCCTTGCTCGGCAGGGCCGGATAAAGCTGTTTTGGGGCCCAAGGCTGCACATGATACGGGGGCCCCCTTCCCTCTGGTCCCCTTCTGTATATTAAAAATCATACGTTTGATACTACAACTAGGAAGATGAGAAAAGTTGCATTTGTACACAGTTGACAGTTACATTATATATATATATATATATATATATATATATATATATATATATATATATATATATATATATATATATATATATATATAGCAATTTGCCAAAACTAGTTACACAATATATTACAATTGTATTAACTGAATTTAACTTACATGTAACAGTTCCAGCCTATTAGTTTTTTCTACGACACTGGCCATAGTCATCGGTCACCTGTTTGACGTCTAGTTCTCGGAGGACTTAACATTCAATAGACAGTAGCCCCAATGCTGTCAACCTTTCCTGACTCATGGTGTTCCAAAGATAGTTTTTCACACGTGATAATGTTGAAAATGACCTCCTACCTTGACAGTTATAAACTGGAATTGTTAAGTATATTCGTTCAGCGATGGCAATGTTTTGAAAAGTTGTCTGTATTGACCCCCACCTAACAGCAGCAGTTCACTCTTGTGGGTGATGTTTCTGTCTTGGTCCGCTTCGGATGGCTTTGAACTGAACGAACTGGTCAACAGAAGACGCCTCAATGTCATCTGGATAAAATTCGACCAGATGCGTTGCACATTTCCGTAATCATCCAAGTTGAGCGACTCAAACTCTGTCATGAAACCAAACAATTTGTGAAGACCAGAATATGCGCTCAATCGATTGCGAAGTTCAACAGTGAGACAATCAACTATGCTGTAGAATGTGTAAATTAGAAAATGGTCGCGTGCACTTAGCTCCGTATTCGCAGATGGTGTCGTACTCTCGTCACAAAATAGTGACCACCGTTTCTTACGCTTATTCGCAACCTTATATTCGTTGATTGCAACAAACGCTTCGGCATTCTCTTCAATGTCTTCAAACGTGTCCAGATGGTGGCATGACCATACGGACAAGTCGTATAATAAACAAAGAAACTAATAGTTCTGAATAAATATACAACACGGAAAGAAAATTGAAAGCATAGTAAATCAAAGCAAACTAAACGGCTACAATTCGATTTACATCGGGAAACTGTTAAAATCACAAAGATTTGTTTTACTGCAATCCCGATAGAGTGGTTAAATGGCGTAAT
Organism: Dreissena polymorpha; assembly: GCF_020536995.1. Taxonomy (NCBI): domain Eukaryota; kingdom Metazoa; phylum Mollusca; class Bivalvia; order Myida; family Dreissenidae; genus Dreissena; species Dreissena polymorpha. Next base: position 85,374,605 of record NC_068359.1, read on the forward strand.
AAAGAAAGATCATACATTGGGAAACTGGCCTGTAGTTGGGGGCCCCTTAAAATTCGGGGGCCCAAGGCTGCAGCCTTGTTAGCCTAGTGGTTAATCCGGCCCTGTTGCTCGGTGAAAAAAAATGGTTCAATGCATGTGCGTAAAGTGTCGTCGCAGATTAGCCTGTACAGTCCACGCAGGCTATTCGCGGACAGCACTATTATTGTAGGGTATTACTTGTATAAATAAAGACTGTTCTTGATGACTGTGAGCTCATTGGTAACGATTTCTACTGTGGGAACATTGTTTAGATGTCACCAAAAGACACCAAGCACTGGTTCTACATAAAAACGGACTTGAGAGTGTTTCAAATCAGGCTTCCGATGCAATTTAGCTTAAATAAGTTGGTTAAAATTAACTTAAGTTTTGTTCAATGCCAGACCTCTTTCAAACGCAAGTTCAGCCTTCAAAGATGTTTGACGTACTGAAAGAGGACTTTGAAGGCTGGCTAATAGCTAGCGTGGTAATAGCGATGCTAGTGGCCTCATTCATCACCCAGAAACTGGCTGCCAGAAAGCCCTGAGTCGACAGTGGATGTGAGGGGACAGAGCTGTGGGACTTGGTATGTGAGCGGTAAGAGTTGTGGAACTTGGCATCACTAGTCTGGTTGCAGGTTGCTGTGCTCATTGTCCATTGTCTGACTGAAGTGCATAATGTGAAATCAGAGTTGCGGGACTCGGATCTCTGCTCTCAGTTGCAGACAGCTGGAAATCTTAGCACAATATTCTGTCCTTTAATTCCTTTAACTATTTTTTTCACAAAATAATGTAGTTTACAAAAAAACGTGTTTATATTTTTTGCTTGTATGATTTCTCCTTTCAACGATAAATATGTCTTGTGTAGATCATGTAAATGAAGTAATTTCTTATTTTGATATTGAAACCACAATACGTTGCTTTTTTAATGTTTTTGAAGATCTTTATTTCTGATCAATATAGCGTTATAGTTTTTTATGACAGACTTTTTTTTTTCACTTTCAAAGCCATAAGAGCACTGCTCCTATTGGCTGACTTTGTTTCATGAATTGATTGTATTTATATTAAAAGCTCTGATGGTGGGTGGTGCAGTGAACAACAGGGTCAATAATGTCAGTGATAGACTGCGTGTACTGATCATTAATTGATCACAGTTGAGTACATATGTGTCTTGTTCTGAGAAAACTGGGCTTAATTCATGTGCGTAAAGTGTCGTCCCAGCTTAGCCTGTGCAGTCCGTACAGGCTAATCAGGGACGACACTTTGCGCTTGTATGGTATTTTTAGTTTCAAGGAAGTCCCTCCTTACCGAAAATCAAGTTTAGGCGGAAAGTGTCGTCCCTGATTAGCCTGTGCGGACTGCACAGGCTAATCTGGGACGACACTTTACGCACATGAATTAAGCCCAGTTTTCTCAGAACAAGACACATGTTAATTTTGAAATAAGAAAAATTAACCGCAGTGTCTTCTCAATATGAATTAATTTTTTTCCTTTAAATGAAATATCACGTTACGAAATATTTTCTTGTTTATTTTTTAGCATGACTTCATATAAATGTAATAAATATTTATATCCAGAAATGTTGGCTTATGTTAGCAATGTTACATATTGTTGCAATTACAGAATTAGTTGAAAAACGTTTTGGTAACTTTATATAATGCATATATCGTTATCAATACCTTAAACAGTTATATGTTTATTTTAGAATTTTTGGCAAGATGCTATTATAACTATTGCCTCTGTTAAAGATTAACATTTACAATTAATTATCATCAAATACACTTTTCTTTTTTAAGTGACCATGCACTGCTAATTCTGATATTTTGTTTAAAATACTTCAAACTTATTCCAAAATACTTTGTGTTTGTGGAATAAGACTAATATCATTTTAATTTGTGTAACGTGAAAGGTAGTTGTTATAGTACTTTGAAATGAACTCCATGTATATGATTAATCAGTGTTGTGTGAATTTATCACTGACAATTATAATATGATTATTTCTTGTATATTTATTTGAAACACATTTGCTATTCATGTACCCTAAATTTGGTCAACAGACTGTATTTGATTAGTCTCCCTTTAATCATATACCTGACTTGTGTTCTCATGCCCTCGATCAACTTTTATAATAATGCAGTTGTGGGAAATATTGATGTTGACACTAGTTTATCTGCAACAGACCTCAAAGCACACATTAACTACAATCCATACACATTTTAGTGATTGTCTGGGGTTTCTTACTAAAATGGTGTTACATTAAATATAAGTATTCTTCAGGGGAAAAAACTACAGGTATAACCTCTGTAAGCATGCAGGATTAAAACTCTGTATATTTGTGTATGCATAGCCTGAACTATTTTAAGAATGAACTAACTAAAGTGTATAGAACACTTTGTCCTTCCTTTAGATGTTGTCCAAATGAAGATGTCATCAGTGCTCAAAGCATCTATTCCTATGGTAAAGTATGAGGCTGTCTTTATAATAGAGATATATCAATAAACATTTGTTGATAGTTCTCTGTTTTTACCAACTGATTCTTAGCATAAGGGAAAGAATGAAAAATATTTTTATTAAAGTAACTTTCTAAAAATTAATAATATGTATACTCTAATTTGAAAGTCGACACTTCTATCATTTGATAGTCGACACTTCAACTGACGACAGCCTACTTTTGAATGGTCTGATTTTAACCTAATTGACCAAGTTAGGCTGCATCTTAACAAACTCTGAAGCAATGTATTTGGTCTAAGTCAATTCTGTATGCTTAACTCAAAGAATGCGTTGGTGAATAGGGGCCTTTGTTGTAATTTCAAATGCATGTTCATTTCATTGCAAATTCTTATTTATTGTGCAATAAATGTTGTTCATCACATTTGACTTCTAATGTATTTGTTTTGTTTTCAAATCTTGTTGAGATACTAGCATGTATTTATGAAATCTTTGCTAATTGAATTTTGATCTTGGTCACATCTGGGTTTCTTACAAGGTATACATAGTACAATTCCAAATAAGACACATACGTTTCAAGTGCATGATTATTTGCTGAAATGTTCAAGTATACATTTAAATTAATCCCGGTAATCAGATTATAAAAAAGCTAGTTTGATCAATTATTGCTAGAGCATGCTTGCTTATTGATAAAAAATAACATAAGTAAAGAAAACATTAAATCTTATCATATCCGGTGTTATTCTGAAATTTGCTGACCTCTTAATCATGGGTCATGTATTACTCTTTGATAACATTGTTAACAATTCATATATACATTTTGTATAAAGTGTTGCTTGTATATGTCATTACAAACCAGCTCACACCCGTGTGCCCATATGTATCGTATCACGATTATAATGCTTTCATGTCGCAAACTACAATTCTCTGTTGTTATTGAATATTAATATACGAAATTTATTCCATTGAAGAAACTACAGAGGTGGTAAGCACGTGATAGTCAAGAATACGACGTCCGTGCTGATACCGTTTTTTTGCCGTTTTTTTAACCCTTTATAATTTGTGTTAAGTTTTCGAATGCCGCTCATTTTTCATCCATATCAATGCTAGAAGTAATAAATAAAAAAAGAGAATCTTTTGATGATATAGTATACTAGGTTGCGACAAACATGTAGGCCATTTAAGGCCCTGAACCATACTCATTCCGATTTAGATAGGTTAGAGTTGCGTACATACATGTATATGTTCTGATCGATTTTTGGGAAACGTTAACCGTTGTCTTGGATAGCAAATGAACTTCTCTGTAAACGTCATTACCCTGGTATTCTATTTACCCTATCAATTTTGTTACTGTTTACGTCCTAATTTTCAAAACAAACAAATGGAAATGACAAAAACACGTAAAACAAATCACGTCGTAAAAAAAGTCAATACAATGGGTTATTATACACCACGCAAGTTTACCGATAATTTACCGGTACGTCTGGTGATGGGACAAATTGAGGTAGTGTAACCGTTTAAAGAGAAATTTAAAGCATAAATAACTTTTCACTTTCAGTGTGTATGTGTATGTCGCACGTCAAGATGGAACCAGATGGGGCTTATTGTTGCACGTTTGGTTAGTAACATGGTGAATGTATGTTGGTTGTGTATGACCCACGTCATGAAAAAAAGGTCTTATGCAATATGCGGCTAACGTTAGCGCAGTCTGGACAGGAGCTGCCCTTGCTGATTTTGAAACCACGAAAGCTAGCGGACAGGGCAGCTCCTGGCTAGGCTGCGCTGGTCACATAAGAACAATGTTCATATGGCTCTGTTAAGTACAAGCATTGAAATGCATGTCAGTATCGATTTAAACATGGACGATTCATGACTTGCAAACAACTGGAACATATATGATTTCATAATTCAGAATAGACTATATGTCTGAATGAATTTAGTTTGTAAAGTGTTGTTTATAAACGGATGCCGTAATAAAAGATTAATAATATAAAATATGGCATGTTATATTTCTGACCAAATCAACTTTACGTATTCACAGGGCTATACATTTAAGACCCATGTGAAAAGGTTGGTAAAAAAATCGGTATATTTAAATAAATTGTGTAAACATGTTAGTTATTTTATTTCATCTTATGCTATGTATTTTTATTTTGTTATTAATTAATTGCATCGTTTCTGTTAATTAACGCTTACGACGATTTTGGACCACTTTCGTAAAAGAGAGCAAAGGCGGAGGGATATAGAATTGGCGTTTTCCGACCGTCCGAATGTTACAAACCTTTAGGGCTATACCTCAGAAACGATTTAAGATATCAACTTGAAACTTCTTTGGTGTATAGATATCAATGAGGAGAAGTGCCATGTACACGAACCATAACCATACACCTTCTTTAATAAGGGTTATAGCCCGTTGTTGTTTCTTATGTAACTTTTCAGGGCTTTATCGCAGATACCATGCAAGACTTCGACATGAAACGTCACGGTTGTATTGAGATTAATGATGACAAGTGCCATGCTGAAGAATCACAAACCTTCACTTTCTTAAGAGTTATTGTCGGTTTTTGCTTTTGTATGATGGAACTTTCCCGAGCTATATTTGAGATGAATTACAACATTTTAATATCAAACTTGGGTGTGTAAAAATCAATGGGAAGAAGTGCCATTCACAAGACTCATAACCATACACTTTCCTAATTAAGAGTTATTGCCCGTTGTTATGTTTGAATGATGCAACTTTACAAGGCTTTGACTCAGATACGCTACAGGATTTTAACATCAAACTTCATGGGTGTAAAGATATTAATGAGGAGACTTGCAATGCATAAAAACAGTTACCCTAAACTTAATTTGTTATATGATTATACCGTATATCAAGGGGGTTGCACTAATCCATAAACACAATTTATTTGGCGGGGGATATCAGTTCAGCGTATTTGCTTGTTTACCTTCGGGGTCGGCGATTTTGCTGTATCCGTGTTGGGATGAGAAACAAGGAAGATTTTAAGCCTCTGACGATGAGCTTAGTATTTTAGCCGGCTAGCCCCAGACTTTAATCTTGTTTTGCGAGTGTAAATGTTACATGAATGTATTATTGATTCATTCGTTTGTTCGATTAACATTGTCGGAGTTTTTATTCTTATTTTTCTATTCTGCTTTAAAAACAAAATAACTGCTTGGACCATTTAGCTATTGGCTACTGTGTGTCAAAAGGAGCAAACGTCTCAAGAAAGTAAATAATGACCCACTGTCACACACACGCAAACAACAGCGCACTCGATTTCTGTTTTTCAAAACAAAAAACGATCATATTAGCACACACTATATTCCCTTTTAACATATTTTTTATTACTTTCAAATTAAAACAAAATATGAAAATGGAAATAATTTTCGTAATTAGATATGTAATAATGACAACGAAAAACACTTGTAAGAAAACAAGTTTGTTTTCTGTATTTTGTGTTTGTTTTGGTGTTTGAAAAATCGGAATACGAACTTATATGTTTGTATTTTCGTACTACGTTTTGTTGAATGCATTTTGGGTAAATTACGTACATATTATGCACCTTCTTCCTTGTAAAAATAAATAAATGTCTAAAACATGTTGTTGAATTACCTCATAATAACCTTGTGAAAGAAAGTTTTAAATGTAATAATTCATCTATCCAACATTTTATTAACTTCGCATTCGCATTCAACTATGGTGTGGTTGACGTCAGACTAATAACCGGTCGTGTTGGTTTTGTAGTGATTAATACACAACACGTTTTTAATGAAATGTTTAATATATCTCCATTACATGATATGATAAACATAAAAAGCACATTGTATTTCCACATACAACTTTCGTGGCAGTACATATCGAAGTCGCATGCTTGCAAATCAGTAAAAAAACAATAGTTGTATTATGTTCATATTGGAAATAGTATTGGGCAACTCCGATGAACAACAAAAACGTAGAATTACATACAAAAGCATATCACAATTGAAAGCACGTATGCATTCAAAACAAATTATGCAAATAAGTTTATCGATATAAAATGCAATCATCATACTATATTTCACTTATAGTTGGTTTAAAAATTGGTCAATATTCAACCAATAACCAGTTGTTGTTTTTTAACCAGAGCAATATGATGGAAAGTATATATAATCAATTTAAGTTTGCATCAATAAACGATGATGACAAAACAGTACACTTTATATGTATACAGAAACAAATCAACAAAGCTGGTAGCGTAGTTTGGTATCTCACACTTTTATAAAACATAGCTTTGAGGACACTATTACCATTGAACAATAATCGTATATAGTTGAAGCTTTTTGTGTTTATTTATAATAATGTTTTATCTGAACAAGCATACCTATAGTTTTAAAAATCGCAATTTGTGCATGCACATCTTTCAAAACGCCCTGAATGATTGAATTAGTATATAAGTATTTAATTGACAATGCATTTCGCCTTATCGTTCTTTCACACCTTTAACAATTTTAATGACAAATAAACTATGGAAACATATGACACTCACACTCAGCAATAACACACATACATAATATATTTATCGATACACATGATAAACTTTTACAGTGCAGATAATATGAGTCGTGTTCTGAGAAAACTGGGCATAATGCATGTGCGTAAAGTGTCGTCCCAGATTAGCCTGTGCAGTCCGGACAGAATAATCAGGCACGACACTTTCCGCTTTAACTTGATTTTCGGTAAGGAGGAACTTCCTTGAAACTAAAAATACCATAAAAGCAGAAAGTGTCGTCCCTGATTAGCCTATGCGGACTGCACAGGCTAATCTGGGACGACACTTTACGCTCATGCATTATGCCCAGGTGTTCTCAGAACGCGACTCATATCAATAAACTTTAAACTAAAAACAATATTGTAACACGCGCCTTTGAACGTGCACTCTTGCATAAAAAGGGCGCTATAAATCCGGTATAATTATAATAATAACACATCATATAGCTGATACGATTGTTTAACTCGTTCAATAATTTGATATGGCAGTGAGGATCGGGTTGTGATTCCAATTATGTTTTGTTTTAATACCCGATAAATAAAAGCTTACCAATTCTATATTAATGCATCTATAGCATAAATATATTATATATTTATATATATAGCAATAAATAATATATGTTAGTACTTTCAAAAACAAAAACAATGGAACACGTTGGGTGTATATGCCCTGTAAATAATAACAAAAACACGTAGATCGATTCAAAATTATGAACAAAATATAAAGGAATTTAGCAGTAAAGTACTTGTTAATTTTAGTTTGAACCTACAATGTATCTATTTTAGGTTTCTTGGTAATTTTGATGTTTGGATGTTTAGAAATACACGAAGGTATGAAAGTTGCTGCTTACGTTTTCAGCTGCAAAGAAACTACTCAATTATATAATGTGAACAAGCTTTTAAATTCTAAGCAAACTACTCTTACAACTTCCCAGGAGGTTGATGTTACATAAAAGAAATGCTGTACAGTATATAAATGTGGAAATACATACTTTAAAAGCTACGAATATACACATAAAGCAAAATATATTTTAGATAATGAGAAAATTATTAAACACGTAAGGATAATAAAAGAGTGAATCGATTCAGGATGTAATGAAAAAAGTGCCAGGAATATAATAAATTTGTGCAGAATTGCGAAAATTATGGTATTTTGGTGACGCAAATGTTTGTGAGACAACCGTTCAGATGCTGCAGAGAAAGGATATGTCGTAGAGTTGTCAGGTCCAATGAGTAATAGAGTTGTTAGTGAATAGAATAAAAGTTATATGAGAAAGAAAGCTCAAACATTGTAGAGAAGCTATCTATGATCAGAATAAATCAAGCTTCATAGATAAGCTATATATGTGAAGAAGGAAAGGCATGTCATAGAGTAGCTAGATATACAGTATGAAGAAGGAAAGTCATGACATAGAGTAGCTAGATAAACAGTATGAAGAAGGAACGTCATGTCATAGAGAAGCTAGATATACAGTATGACGAAGGAAAGTTATGTCATAGAGTAGCTAGATATATGAAGGACAGTCATGTCATGGAGTAGTTAGATATAGGAAGAATGAAAGTCATATAATAGAATAGCTAGATATATGAAGAAGGAAAGTCGTGTCATAGAGTAGCTAGATATATGAAGAAGGAAAGTCATGTCATAGAAGAGCTAGGTATGTGAAGAAGGAAAGTCATGTCATAGAAGAGCTAGATATATGAAGAAGGAAAGTCATGTCATAGAATAGCCAGATATATGAAGAAGAAAAGTCATGCCATAGAGTAGCTAGATATATGAAGAAGGAAAGTCATGTCAAGTAATAGCTAGACATATGAAGATGGAAAGTCATGCAATAGAGTAGCTGGATATATGAAGAGCTAGATATATGAAGAGGGGAAGTCATGTCATAGAGTAGCTAGATATTTGAAGAAGAAAAATCATGTCATAGAAAAGCTAGATATGTGGAGAATGAAAGTCATGTCATAAAGAAGCTAGTTATACGAAGGGGTAAAGTTATGTCATATAGTAGCTAGATATATGAAGAAGTAAAGTCATGTCATAGAGTAGCTAGATATATGAAACAGGAAAGTCATGTCATAGAGTAGCTAGATATATGAAGAAGAAAAGTCCTGTCATAGAGTAGCTAGATATATGAAAAGGGAAAGTCATGTCACAGAGTAGCTAGATATATGAAGAAGGAAAGTCGTGTCATAGAACAGCTAGATGTAGGAAGAAGGAAAGTCATGTCATAGAGTAGCTAGATATATCAAGAAGGAAAGTCATATAATAGGGTAGCTAGATATATGGAGAAGGAAAGTCATGTCATAGAGTAGCTAGATATATGAAGAAGGAATGTCATGACATAGAGTAGCCAGATATATGAAGAGCGAACGTCATGTCATAGAGTAGCTAGACATACAGTATGAAAAAGAAAAGTCATGTCATAAAGTAGCTAGATATATGCAGAAGGAATGTCATTTCATGTAAACGGTACTGTTATGAAGAGGAAATGCCACATTTTATATATTACATGTAGCTAGTTAAAATATGACGAAATGTTAAGCCTTAAGCATGAGCTACATGTAGGTGCATGACATATATCGTAAAGTTTAGAAGAGTAGATAGGTCTATGAAGACTTCGGGCCAGATATAACTAATTATGAGAAATAGAAAGGAAAATCGTTATATAGAAGGCAGTAATACTAATAAAATGGCGAAGAAACGCTTCCGAACAACTGGTATCAAGGAGAAAGGTAAAAGAGTGGGTTTAAGAGTATCTAGTTATGAGACGAAGGCAAGTCAGACTTTATAGAATAGCCAGTTGTGAGGAGAAATTGTGTCAATCGATTAGGATAGCTTGTTATATGAAGACGAACGTTCAAAAGGTATCGTGCAAGTTGTCATAAAACAGACAACGGTTAAGGAACAGAGGTCGAATATGGTTCAAAGGAATAGAAAGCTCAAATATTACAAATTTGCTAGTTCTACAAACTTAACAGACAGCAGTAGAGGTGGTGCTGTACTTAGAAATAAATAGACAGAAGACAGCTCAAGCGATATAGAACATATAGTTTATTAGAAGAAGAAATTATTAAGATTTTCTCAGTACGTATGAAATGTACACAACGTTAAAATATTTATTTCCTCAATTTACGGAGAAAAAGATGTCTCGAGAGCAAACCCTTATTCTCTTTGTAGAGTAGCAGAAATGCCGCGTATGGAAGAGAAGCTAGCACAGAAAAGTAACATGCAAAACCATGCATACAAGTACAGTCAATTATTGAAGGAAAATAACAGTTAGGCGTCAGAAAGGTTATATATTGTAGCAAAGAAATCTCCTTGCAATAAAACGCAGTCAAGGTGGCTATACGACTAATGGTTGTCAGTAAGTAGATTTGATAGAATTGGCAGTTTGACAAATCAATGGTTCCGATTGTAAACATAGACAGTGATAGTATTTGGTAAGACTGGTAGAAACATATACAATTGTAAAACAAAGCACATGCATTCTTCATCCTACCGATTGGATTGACACAACATGTATAAGCAACGATCGATTGTTTCACAATCTCCACTCATGCTACAGTTGAATACCGCTATATATAAGTCGTTGTGACAACAATTAACAATTATTGTTTCCAATCGGAAAGTGTATTTTGTACTGATTCATCTTCAAGTGAAAAAGCCAAAGGCTGTAATTTTGCTTCATAGGTTGATATGTGTATTTCCAGATGAAGACTGGTTAATACTAATTTATAAATTAAGCAATCTTTAAAACTGCAATTATTTGGTTAAGAATACACAGTTTCAACAATAAATTTGGAAAACACAGAAAATGTGAGCAATTACTCTTAAAATATGAAAAAAATAATTGTTTCACGGAAATTTTAAAAATTGCAGTGTATTCGAATTCACGGTGTTCGAAATAGCGGTGGTCAACTGTATATAAACACACACACGCGCGCACGAAAATAATAACACGCAAAACAGATAAGTATCGACACAATCTTCTGATCTATATCCGACTGCTCAAATTTCAACAAAAAATAAAGCTGTTGATAATAATTTTAACAAATATATCTTCGTTTATTACCAGGCAAGTCTCCCTCCTAATTCTAACACTAACCATACATTAACAAACGTGTAAACTGCACCAAAGCTAACAATGTTTGATAAAATTACACTATATTATGTCAAACGCTGCCTGAAACCATTTATTCAAATAAAGACGGTTGTCAACTAAATTTATCGTTATCCAGTAACTAATTCATTCAAACTACACAAATGGCAGTATCGAGTTGCAGAAAATACTTAAATCAAACTGGCAAGGATCACGGCAGTTGTGGTGAACAGAGCCCGGACGATTGCCTCGTACTTTCCGAGCGCCCCCTGGCTGTCAGCGCTCGAAATAACGTACAATTCCTCGTGCAGATTCAATGTCAGCGTTGGCTTTAGGTTCCCTGGTGCGTCCGGTTCCTTTGCATTCAACGTTACAGATGGCGGTGACGCGGTCACTGAAGTAATAAATTATATGATTGGGTGTTCTATTTGCAGCAATGGAACTCCAGATTTATGCTACAATGATATATGTTCTCTATGACGGTCACAAAACCCCAGAAGCATTTAACATTAACATATGTTCACTATGAGAGTAATGAATTCCTAGAACATTTGTATGGACACACAGAGTAACCAACCGCTCGCTAGTCCTTTACTACACAGGGCAACACGTTCACTGCCAACATCGAACAAAGGGAGAAATGCGCATTACTACAAGACAAGATAAGTATTGATGCATAGCATCAAAGGGCGTCGGGAATTTCAGTGTAAAAGGCACTCAATGAAGTTACATGGAACGATATTTTATTCTGTAAATATTAATATATTGGCCGATTATTTTAAACAAAATAGAAAAAGATACTGGTATAACCATTATCTATGATTTTGTGTTATAACCCCCAAATAACCATTTCATAGTTCATTTTATTTATATTGTTGTGTATAGCGATCGTTATTATATGTCTATTAATAAACTAATACATTGTACGTTTTTGTACCACTACGCCTTCTTGCTTGCGCGATAGGTCGTCAAATATCGTACTACATTGATTCTCCACTAAATAAGCGAATTAGAAAAACCACAAAATAAACATATTTTGATTATGTTTTGTTTTTATACAAAACATAATTTGTTTTTATACAAAACAAGAAAGTTCCGCGTATTTGCCCAGTCCGTGTGATATTTCCCCTATGATCAGTTGTGGATCAGTTATTAATTAAAACAATTAGCTTTGCATTATTGGCAATAAATGTTGTAACAAATGTTATAGGCACAAATGCAGTACTTATTTACACTAATTTACACAAAAGTCACCGCTATGCAAGATATTCTTAAAACAAAAATATATACATTGATCCGTAAAATAACTTCTCCTCCCATAAGCGAAAAAAAATGCATTACATACTAGTCGCCGCCCTCCAGGGCGACGCCAATAATCTGACATGATAAAAGACAATTTTTAAAAATTGAAACACTTAATATTCTTTATGAATAAAGCCTGGGACTCCGTCTCAGAACGTCGAAAGCAAAGCATAAAATTATAGACCGCTAATAAAATTAATGACATGTGAGTCAACACGTGAGAAGGTTTTCTTAGAAAAATGAATATATACATCAGCTGAACAGAGCTATTTTCGATTCAAATTACAAAACATGTGAAGGATGGGGAAGGGGGTCGGGGTGGGGGTCTTCCCAGACCATTTAATGTGTTTCTTCGAACAAAATCGTTATATGTTGTCATTCATAGTGCAAGTAAGGCATAAACCTGTTGAAAAGTGCGCACGTGCTGACGCGTATTAATGAACATGTCACGTATTCATGACAGTTCGTATATTTTATTAAAGAGGCTTAATGTAAACAATTTTCTGTTTATTTCGCATTTTTAGACAGAAAGCATGTGAGTATTGTTCTGAGAAAAATATAGTCACACGGCGCCATTGGTGTGACAAATTATTAGTTTTTCTTTACAGAATTAGGTTAAGCGACGTTTTGCACTTATCTTTATGTTCAAAGCAATGTGTTCTTGACACACGTGCCACTTGAATTGTGTTCAATAAGGACGTCTTTTCTTGTCGACTGGCTATTTTTGCGAAAAAGGAGATTTGTTCAAACAGATGGACTTCTAGCGTTTTGGTTTGAAAGACGAAATCATTTAAAAATAATAAGTATTATAAATACACCTTTGTTATAACGGCTTATTGTGTTTAAACAAATTAACTGTTTTAGCATTTTATTTTTCTTTCGTCTTTTAATGCGCCAAATATGATCACAAAACCCTCGCTATTTCTGTACAATAATATGTAGGACAAAAACAACCTATTTCTTGATATCAATATTACCTAACTATTTTTTGTATCAAGCATTTGATTTCGTGATAACGCTTATTGATCTTTTACATTGAGAATTAGATTTCTTAAAATAAAAAATGCGAGGAATGTCCGGCATCGGGAATCTATTTTAAGATACTTAGAATTAATTTTTACGAATAACTTAAGATATTGATATAAAAAATACAACATGATTTATCGAAACAGAGAACTTATTTGTATATATCAACTTCAAAAATTCGATTTTCTGACATCTATCATTCTTTTTCTTGTTATCATCGATGTATTGTTTTATATCAGAGAATGCATTTTCGATATCAATATCTTGTTATGTGTTGTTGTTTGTTTTTTTAAATGTTGTTTTTAAGAATAAGACTGATTGGTTTATATAATAATTATCTTTACACGAGTAAAACGCATGTAGTTCACTGTATATCCATTGGTGGAAATATTGTTCACTAATCGAATTTATATAAAGCGTGGTTGTAAAGTAGATATATTTGTAAAGCATCATTGGAAATGTATTAAAGGGTATAGAGGATTTTTTTTGCTGATGTATACACTCTATATTTAATATTTTGTGTATATACTCAACGAATAGCCCGCTTTGATCAAATGTTATGAAATTAAAGTGATGAAATTTTATTATTGAATAGATTATCGAAGTATTTTGGATTCGACAATATATATTAAACGGGATAGGATAAGTAGAGGTGCTTCAAATTTAGTGCGACTTTTATTGAGCCAAACTGTATATATTCTATAACTATTTATTGTTCGTTGGGTATGAAAATGCTACTAATAAATTACACAAAAAACTTGTTTCTTCAGGTTGCGTTGATGCATGTTATCGGGTAACCCCTTTAAAATAGAAACTATGCTCGTAGAAATAGCATAATGAAACAAAAAGTGACACACACACTTAAGTTTAACTTACCGTGCCCAACCTGTTCTCTGAGGATAGCAAGGCCCTCTTCCTGTGACATGAATCTGGTACGACCGTCCCCTGGCAGCCCTTCTTCTCTAGTTCCCAGGGTAACAATTGCACCGCCACCTAGCTGCTCTTGAAACGGTTTGTCTCTTTCAACGTCAAGTGGGGGCTGATCGACGCAAAAGAACTTCGTCTTCGTCACACAGACGCCTTCCGGTCGGCGCGGATCGATTTCTCTGTCACAGTAGAGGTTCTCCGAATTGCCGCAGTCGGGACACTTCGGCGCCGGTTCGTAGCCGTAAAAAGCGGTGGTCCAGTTGCGCCACAGACCATCGCGGTTCTGCAGGTACTCGAATCCGTGCATCTCCTCCCAGGGGGCGTGGCCGGGGAAGTTGTCGACTGCGTAGTCGCCTGGTTCCCGGTAGTCTCTCTCAACGTCCACTCGGCAACTGTTAATCAGAGAAAAACGTTTTTATATATCTACAATATTCTGTTAAATCGAGATTACCGGAAGTTATCCCCGACAGTATATTTTCAACGCTTCAATATTTTGAATGAGATAAATTACCGTAAAATGATTTTAAGGTTTGTTGTTGAGGAAAAAAAGTTTGTGAAATGTTTTAAGACATTCAGTTTTCTGTTATGTTTGCATGTTTCATATTTCCGTGTCAAAAATCAAAGTTTGAAAAAGACCCCCAACAAATTGAGGATTCTCAGACCTTTCAAGTTGATAGCCCTCATTTTTTTCCCTCATTTTTGTTTGAATCATTTACATACAAATTTCACTGTTTTAACATAAATATTCATCCAGCAATAGGCTAGTTATTTTGTATGTAATTATACACAGATGCACTTTAAATAAACAAAAGCACAGAAGAGCAGTTATCTCCCCTAGGAAACCCAGAAAAAAACATTTGTCGTAATTCATTTAAACAGCCTGAATATATATACAAATACATGTACATTAATAAGTCATCTAGTTTCCATTGTCATATATTTAGCGCTTTTTTATATATCAACGCAATCATTTGGAATGGCGTCACATTGAAATGCATAGCATTCCTTAAATATTAAAAACGATATGAAAAATTAACTTCGCACCTCAAGGACGACTGTCGGGTCCGGAACTGCTCCCAGATGTAGTCGATGAAAACGTGGTGCAAGAAAAACACGGGGTCGTATAGAGCCGCCGGCGTGTTGGACATGTCACCGCCCACCCACATGTGGACGCCATTCTGTAGGATCTCGAGATTGTGGGGCTGCGTGTAGTAGGTCTTCGTATTTCCGGTCGTGATGTTCTGAATGAGACAAGAATTAGAAAAAAACGTCGATACGGAAATCAACACTCAGGTGCAGGCATTATCGGTATATGCAATCCTTCTCCAACCTTACACAGATCGCCATGGCGTAATGGAAATTGCGTCCGCCTAGCGATCGGGAGGTCACGGGTTCGATCCCACTGTGGGATTGTTCTTTAGATCTCCCCCAAATACAACAAGTACCAAGGGCCCAAGGCTCCTTGTATGATCTTAGTACGTCGATGCTTATGTAGAGCCTTGTACTTGATGGGAAAGAAAAAGAATATGGGCGATGGCTGAAGCTTGAAAACCCGTAGTAATCACCTTGATATTGTAAGTGGAAAACTGCGTTTTTGGTTGTGAACTATAAGGGAATTATTCATTTCAAACAGATTATTAGGGCCTCCAGTCGAGCGTTTATTGTGGTTATTTCAGAGTGTGACAGATATGATGTTTTGCGTGCTATCTATATAGAAACACGCTATGGAAACAACGGCGATTCATCTAAGTTTGAAAGTTTCAAAAATAACAATAATAAAATAAGGTATTTTGGATTTTGTTTTCGAAAACGAAAATAAAATTAAAATTTTCTTCAATGAGTAATATTCAAGTAAGTTGTCGATTGGGAAATTTTATTAAGGTGGGACAAAATATGTTAATAGTCTGACTCAATTATACCCGAGCGCGCTTGCCTGTGAATTTTGCCGACCTTTATTTTGGTTGTTTTATAATTCAAGCGTTATCATTTAGAATAAATACACAAGTCACAACCTACCGCATAATAGCAATATCTCATCAACTCGTCAACATCGTCCTTGTTGATCAAGCGGGGTGGACAGGTTCCGTTCGGCGCGATGTCGCGACTGATCAGTGTGTTGAAGCCGCCGTACATGAACCGGAAGGGACCCTCGCGGACGATGCCATCACCGTTGCCGACGAAGCACGGGCTCCAGATGACAGAGTCCGACGGCAGTGGTAGATAGTAGTCTGCTGTGTAGTCCCAGTAAGCCAGCGACACTTCCGGATCGATCTCACGCAGCTTCTCCTCTACCCTAAAGCGGACCGGTAGTGTTATTTTTATCGACTTGAATGATATATATTTTTCCTACATAGACTGCTTATTTCGGCATTTGAAGACCGCTTCATTGCTAGAAAATTAACTTTGTATCTTACTAGGTAAAGATCGTTTACGGTTTTGGGAACGTTTCAAAAACAATGTTACATTATTGTGACCGGACGTTATTATAATTCCGTTAGGCATTCATGAAGAGGACAACGACAACGAGCGAGGCACAGGATAATCAGGGACGACACTTTTCGCTTGTATGACATTTTTCGTTTTAATGAAGTCTCTTCTTAGCAAAAATCAAATTTAGGGGGAAAGTGTCGTCACTGGTTAGACTGTTCGGACAGCATAGGCTAATCTGGGACAACACTTTACGCACATGCATTATGCCCAGTTTTCTCAGAACATGAATCAATATATCCCTAAAAAGTATCACCAATCAGAATTTGATAACTCAGTCTCTACGATTTCTTGCCGATCTAAATGCAACAACTATGTATCTAGTATTTATAGCCGACCTAAGAGCGATCGATGACTTCGTCAGTTACATTATTCTCCGAGCAAAGGGCGATTACTACGTCCCTCCTTAGTACTTGTCAACTTAATGCAATAAATCTGGCCATACTTACGCCGCCAAGAGGACGCGGTGCCAGGGAAGGAAGCTGGCCCCGCGGTGTGTCCGGAGAACCTGCTGGCCGCGGAGACGTGCGAACCTTTGCAGCACGCCCGTCTGAAACAAACTCGAAATAGACGTTATCCGTATCTCAATATTGATAGTATAAGTAAGTGTTCTAACAACCAAATATTGAGGACCCATTTTGGTGTACAAATTTATCATACAAAATACGCATAATCAGTTATAGACATTTTTAATAACAGTGAGTACCAAAAACTTGTTTGACTTGTTACCCTTAATGCATAGTTTGTATTTGATTAGTAATGAATCCATGCAATTGCATTTTATTATTCGTAAATAGCTTTATATTTGTTGTTTGCGTCAGGTATATGCTTTAATAGATTGTTTTACTCTATATATATATTTGTACTGTGTATAATTTGCACGTCAAAGGCGTCCATGGCATCTCTTTAATGACGAATTTCTCACCTTGTACAAAACGTTGAACGCACGGAAGAGCTTCTGTCGCTCGGTGACTGTAAGAACTCTGATGTCGCGTCGTATTCGGTAGCCGCTAGCAGGTGGATTTTTCCCGAACCTTTGTAGAAGTTGCGAAAATGTCAATTAAAAATTATTTATTGTATGCTTTTATGTTGTTTACTGGGTATTATAGTGATGTAAAACTTATAATTCGCTGCTGCAATATCGATAACGTTCACTGTTTCACATTGACGTGACGTCGATATTCGGTCTCATGACGTAATAATAACTGTGCATTTTCATGCGTAGCTCCTTTTCAAAACAAGGAAACGGCGGGAAAGTATTAAATAAATAGGAATTATGTTGTTTTTTTATTCACACGAGATCAGTGAAAATTAATATGTTCACTCTCGGGTGGGCCATTCTTAATTTCTCTATTATCACTATTATATGTATCACTTATTAGCGTGATGTACCAAAACAAGCACATATCTCGAAATAAACAACGATTTAGAGCACTACCGTTGATTAAAAAAGAAAATCACCCAAAAAAAAGACAAATAAAGTTTTGCAAGATGACGCAGAATGGTAACCGGTGCGCGGAATCTGATTCTTTGTTTCTGATTTAGCTAAGATGTTTTTACTTGAAATGGTTACTCGAATTAGAGAGTTGACTTCGCGTTATTTTTATTTTGCAGTTCAAGAATCATATTTCAATATTTATTATTTAAAAGTAGAGTGAACTATAATTTATTACGGAATACCGTTAGGGCCATGGTGGTTACACATTAAAATCCAGAAGGCGACAATGCGATAGTGCGATAGTAAGATGGCGACCATGCGATAGTACGATGGCGACAACGCGATAGTACGATGGCGACAATGCGATAGTACGATGGCGACAATGCCAACATGAGAAAGTGCGATAATACGTTGACGACAGTGCGACAAAACGATGGCGACCGTGCGATTGTACGATGGCGACAATGCGATACAGCGATAATACGATGGCGACTGTGCGACAATACGATGGCGACATTGCGATAGTACGATGGCGACAATGCGATAATACGATGACGACAGTACGACAACACCAAAGTACGATGGCGACAATGCGATAGTGCGACGGCGACAATGCAATGATACGATGGCGACAGTTCGATATGACTATCGCATTGGCGCCATCGTACTATCGCGTTGTCGCATTGTCGCCATCGTACAATCGCATTGTCGCAATCGTACTATCGCGTTGTCACATTGTCGCCATCGTACTATCGCATTGTCGCAATCGTACTATCGGATTGTCGCTATCGTACTATCGCACTATCGCATTTTCGCCCTCTGGAATTTTTAATGTGTAACCACGATGGCCCCTACGGTATTCCGTAATTTACTGATAAAGTCATTAATCTGATATTTACAATGGTGTTTGAGGTCATGACACGGGCACCTAAGTTTTCTATTATGATGTATAAATACGATAGGGGCAAATTAACGGAAGTAATTCGCCATTTTTACAAATGATACCGAAGAGAACAACGCAGAGACCATTTGGTCATTTATGAATTGTGTATCAAAATACATGTACTTGTATGGAAACACAGTTCATTAAGGGTCATACGGTATAATGGCTATTCTTTCGTTGTAACTGCTTGTTTAGTTTATATTCACAATATAGCAATGCCATAAAACCGCATTTACGTTCACACTTGTTTCCCGTGTGCACATAAAGATCGCGAACGACTACGTTTTTTTTTATTTTTCATAAAACGCGAACGACTACGTGAAGCCTAGACGTATATCAAATAATTGATGACAGGTTTACAACACGTGCATAACGTTTTGTCGTAATTCAGTCTGATATTACATTTTCAGCGTTTCTGCATGTTTGTGCAGTGCAATGACATTATACTTTTCCGCTTGATGTACCTCGAGTGCAAATGCACTTATGACGATTTCGAGATTTAAGTCCTCTCATAGATTTGGTTCAATTGTTTGTATTTTAAAGGGTCATTTTTACGTTTTGGAAAATTGACAAAATAACAAAAACTGTTTCAGATCCGCACATTTTCGTTGAAATTATGATATTTGTGAGGAAACTGTTATACTGAACATTTACCATGCTCTAAAATATCCATTACATGCATCTTTTGACGATTTAAAAACCTGAAAATTATAAAACGCTGCAACGCGAAACGATTGAATAATTTTGAGAGTTCTGTTGATGTCGTTATTTTTTTGTGATACTACGAAGATTGCTTATATAAATGCATAATTCATTGCATGAGCACGGATAGCCGAGTGGTCTAAGCGATAGACTTTTATTCAGGGGTCAGTGGTTAGAGCCCAGTTAAGGGTTACTTTTTTTCTTTCTTTAATTGTATTCTTGTTTTGTTTTTTTACTGGAGCTTTTTAGATCTTATATTTACATGTATCAATATAACGCATTTTATGACAAACTTCAATACAAACAAAATAATAAAAAATAATAAATATGTTAAAAGGCCCCTTTAATACACTTTTTTTTAGAACACAACAAATAAATAGTAAAACGTTACTGAAGTCGTTCTTCATATAGAGACAAATTTAACATATAGTTGTGAATGAAATTTTTGAAAACTACTATTAAATTCGTGTTTTATTTATATATTATATATTTGGGGTATAAGGACCAAATCATACCTAACTGTATGTTTTTATGTTTTAATTAATA